>NC_081414.1:524152136-524452136 GCF_030272615.1 Cryptomeria japonica | reverse complement strand
GGGGTCATATTGTGTCCTAAGGGGTCATGTATGGTTTCATATGACCCATTAGGACACCATATGGTGTCATCATGGATTGTATGGTGTCCTAAAGGGTCATATGGTGTCCTATGACCCCTTAGGACACCATATGACCCCTTCATATAACATCATATAACCCCTTCAGACACCATATGACCCCTTAGGTATCGTTAGGGGCCATATTGTGTCCTAAGGGGTCATATGGTGGCTCATGACACCATGTGACCCCTTAGGACACCATATTGTGTAGTTATGAGTCTTCTTGTGTTCGAAGGGGTCATACGGTGTTATATGACCCCTTAGGATACCATATGACCCCTTAGGACACCATATGGTGTCATATGGTGTTCTAAGGGGTCATATGGTGTCCTATGACCCTTTAGGATATTATATGACCCCTTAGGTGTCGTCAGGGGTTGTATTGTGTTCTAATGGGTCATATGGTGTCCTATGACCCCTTAGGACACCATATGACCCCTTGGGACACTATATGGTGCTATGGGTCATATGATGTCCTAAGGGGTCATATGGTGTCCTATGACCCCTTAGGACACCATTTGGTGTTTTTATGTGTCATATGGTTTCCTAAGGGGTCATATGGTGTTCTATGACCCCTTAGGATACCATATGACCCCTTAAGACACCCTATGGTGTCATTAGGGGTCGTATGTTGTCCTAAGGAGTCATATGGTGTTCTATGACCTCTTAGGTGTCATTACGGTTTATTTTTATGTCCTAAGGGGTTGTATTGTGTCCTATGGGGTTATATGGTGTCCTATGACCCCCTAGGACACTATATGATGTCATTAGGGGTCATATTATGTCCTAAGGGGTCATAATGTGTCTTATGACCCCTTAAGACACCACATGGTGTCATTATGAGTCGTGTGGTATTCTAAGGGGTCATATGGTGTTCTATGACCCCTTAAGATACCATATTATGTTGTTATGGGTCGTATGGTCTCCTAAGGGGTCATATGGTGTCCTATGACCCCTTATGACACCATATGACCCCTTAGGACACCATATGGTGTCATTATGCATCGTATGGTGTCCTAAAGGGTGATATGGTGTCTCATGAACCTTTAGGACACCATATGATGTTATAAGTCTTATGGTGTCCTAAGGGGTCATATGGTGTTCTATGAGCCTTTAGGACACCATATGGTGTCATTAGGGGTTGTATGGTATCTTATGACCCCTCAGGACACCATATGACCCCTTAAGTAATGTTAGGGGTCATATTGTATCCGAACAGGTCATATGGTGTCCAATGACCCCTTAGGACACCATATGGTGTCTTTGGGGGTTGTATGGTGTGCTAAGGGGTCAAATTATATCCTAAGGGGTCACAAGACATCGTATGACCCCTTAAACACCATATGATCCATTAGGTTTTGTTAGGGCTCATACTATATCTTAAGAGGTCATATGGTGTCCCGTGACCCTTTAGGACACCATATGACCCCTTAGGACATCATATGGTGTCGTTATGGGTCTTATGGTGTCTTAAGGGGTCATATGGTGTTCTATAACCCCTTAGGACAAAATATAACCCCTTAGGACATTATATGACCCCTTAGGATACCATACGACCCCTTGGGACACCATATGGTGTCGCAAGAAGTTGTATGGTGTCCTAAGGGGTAATATGGTGCCATATGAACCCTTAGGACATTATATGACCCATTAGGTGTCATCAGGGGTCTTATTATGTCCTAATGAGTCATATGGTGTCGTATGGCCCCTTAGGACACCATATGCTTGGGAGACTATATGGTGCTATGGGTCGTATGGTGTCCTAAGGGGTCATATGGTGTCCTATGATACCTTAGGACACCATATGACCCCTTAGGATACCATTTTGTGTTGTTATGTGTCGTATGGTGTCCTATGACCCCTTAGGTGTCATTAGGGTTTATTTTATGTCCTAAGGGGTCGTATTATGTCCTAAGGGGTAATATGGTGTCCTATGACCCCTTAGGACACTATATGATGTTGTTAGGGGTCATATTATGTCCTAAGGGGTCATATTGTGTCTTATGACCCCTTAGGACACCACATGGTGTTGTTATGGGTTGTATGGTGTTCTATGACCCCTTAGGACACCATTTTTATGTTGTTATGGGTCGTATGGTCTCCTAAGGAGTCATATGGTGTCCTATGACCCCTTAGGACACCTTATGGTTTCATTATGCATTGTATGGTGTCTTAAGGGGTCATATGGTGTTCTATGACCCCTTAGGATACCATATGGTGTCATTAAGGGTCATATGGTGTGCTAAGGGGTCATATGGTGTCCTATGACCCTTTAGAACACCATATGACCCCTTAGGTATCGTTGGGCTTCATTTTCTGTCGTTAGGGGTCATATGGTGTCCTATGACCCCTTAGGACACAATATGACCCCTTAGGTATTGTTAGGGGTCATATGGTGTCCTATGACCCCTTAGGACACAATATGACCCCTTAGGTATTGTTAGGCGTCATATGGTGTCCTATGACCCCTTAGGACACAATATGACCCCTTAGGTATTTTTAGGCATCATATTGTGTCCTAACAGGTCATATAGTGTCCTACGACACCTTAGGACACCATATCATGTTGTTATGGGTCTTCTTGTGTTCTATGGGGTCATATGGTTTTATATGACCCATTAGGATACCATATGACCCCTTAGGACACTATATTGTGTCATAAAGGGTCGTATGGTGTTCTAAGGGGTCATATGGTGCTCTATGGGGTCATATGGTTTTGTATGACCCCTTAGGACACTATATGACGTTGTTAGGGGTCATATTATTTCCGAAGGGGTCATATTGTGTCTTATGACCTCTTAGGACACCACATGGTGTCATTATGGGTTGTATGGTGTTCTAAGGGGTCATATGGTGTTCTATGACCCTCTAGGACACCATATGATGTTGTTATGGTTCTATGGTCTCCTAAGGGGTCATATGGTGTCCTATGACCCCTTAGGACACCATATGATCCCTTAGGACACCATATGGTGTCATTAGGGGTTGTATGGTGTCCTAAGGGGTGATATGGTGTCCTAGGACCCCTTAGAACACAATATGACCCCTTAGTACACCATATAGTGTCTTTAGGGGTCATATGGTGTCCTATGACCCCTTAGGACATAATATGACCCCTTAGGTGTTGTTAGGGGTCATATTGTGTCCTAACGGGTTATATGGTGTCCTACGACCCCTTATGACACCATATGGTGTTGTTAGGGGTTGTATGGTATGCCAAGGGGTCATATTGTGTTCTAAAGGTTCCTAGGACATCATATAACCCCTTAGGACACCATATGACCCCTTAGGTATCGTTAGGGGTCATATTGTGTCCTAAGGAGTCATATGGTGTCTCATGACACCATATGACCCCTTAGGATACTATATCATGTCATTATGGGTCTTCTTGTGTTCTAAGGGGCCATATGGTGTTATATGACCCCTTAGGATACCATATGACCCCTTAGGAAACCATATGGTGTCATAAAGGGTCGTATGGTGTTGTAAGGGGTCGTATGGTGTCCTAAGGGGTCATATGGTGTCCTATGACCCCTTAGGACACTATATGACATTGTTAAGGGTCATATTATGTCCTAAGGGGTAATATTGTGTCTTATGACCCCTTAAGACACCACATGGTGTCATTATGGGTCGTATGGTGTTCTATGGGGTCATATAGTATTCTATGACCCTCTAAGACACCATATTATGATTTTATGGGTTGTATTGTCCTCTAAGGGGTCATATGGTGTCCTATGACCCCTTAGGACACCATATAGTGTCATTATGCATTGTGTGGTGTCCTAAGGAGTCATATGGTGTTTTATGACCCCTTAGGACACCATATGGTGTCATTAGGGGTCATATGGTGTGCTAAGGGGTCAAATGGTGTCCTATGACCCCTTAGAACACCATATGACCCCTTAGGTATCGTTAGGTGTCATTTTGTGTTGTTAGGGGTCATATGGTGTCCTATGACCCCTTAGGACACAATATGACCCCTTAGATGTTTTTAGGGGTCATATTGTGTCTTAACGGGTCATATGGTGTCCTATGACCCCTTAGGACACCATATGGTGTTGTTAGGGGTTGTATGGTGTGCTAAGGGGTCATATTGTGTCCTAAAGGTTCGTAGGACATCATATAACCCCTTAGGACACTATATGACCCCTTAGGTATTAATAGGGGTCTCATTGTGCCCTAAGGGGTCATATGGTGTCTCTTGACACCATATGACCCCTTAAGACACCATATTATGTCATTATGGGTCTTCTTGTGTTATAAGGGGTCATATGGTGTTATATGACCCCTTAGGATACCATATGACTCCTTAGCACACTATATGACCCCTTAGGTGTCGTCATGGGTTGTATTGTGTCCTAATGGGTCATATGGCATTCTATGACCCCTTGGGACACCATATGACCCCTTGGGATACTATATGGTGTTATGGGTTGTATGGTGTTCTAAGGGATCATATGGTATCCTATGACCCCTTAGGACACCATATGACCCTTTAGGACACCACATTATGTCATTAGGGGTTGTATGGTGTCCTAAGGGGTCACTTTGTGTCTTTGGACCCTTTAGGACACCATATGGTGTCATTAGGGGTCTTATTGTGTTTTAAGGGGTCATATGGTGTCTTATGACCCCTTAGGACACCATGTGGTGTCATTAGGGGTCATATTGTGTCCTAAGGGGTCATATGATGTTCTATGACCCCTTAGGACATGATATAATCCATTAGGAGACCATATATACTAAGTTTCAAATAAGGAGAGATATAAGGGTGAAGAGAGATGAAGAACTAAAGAGAGGGAAAAGAACTAAAGAACAAGGACATAAATATATATATATATATATAGAGATGTTAAGGAGTATGAAGTGAGAGGGAGAAAAAATAAAGGACAAGGATGGATATAAAGAGGTAGACATATCTAGACATTAAAAAGGAGAGGGCGATAGAGATAAAAAATGAAGATAAAGGGAGAGGGAGATGAATAGATATAGAGAAAGAGAGAGGTAAAGACAAAGATAAATATATGAAGAGATGGAAAAAAAAGGATAGAGAGGGGTAAAGAGAGAGATAAAAAAAGGAAGATATAGAGAGATATAAAGGAAGAGAAATATCGATAGATAGAGAGATATAGATAGTGCAAGAGAGTGAGAAAGAGAGATAGAGATTATAGAGAGGGATAGATAGAGAGGGAGAGAGAGAAAGAGGAAGATATAGAGATATATAAAGGCACTATAGAGAAGGATGTGGGGAGAGAGATAGAGATATATAAAGATGGAGCAAATAAAGAGATAAAGGTAGAGAAAGAGAAAGATACTTCAAGACGGCAATAGAGGAAGAGACGGAGAAGTAGATTAATCATGTATACAGGAAGACACGTAAAGATAGAGGAACATATAAAAAGAGAGATTGATAGGGAAAGAGATGGAGATGTGAAGATGTAGATAGAGATAGATATGAATAGAAAGTGATAGAGAGAGTAAGACAAATGGAGGGAGAGATGGAGTGAATAAGTGAGATTTAGAGATAATGAGATATAAATATACATGAAGACAAATCTATAGGGATATAGAGATAGAGGGGACAAGATAGGGAGAGAAAGGAGGTAATAGAGACAAGTAATATATAAGTATAGGTAGGATAAGGTAGAGGAGGGAGATAAATAGAGAGAAGAGAGATTATTAGAGAGAAATATAGAAAAAAGGAGTGACAATGATGGAGTCGGACAGGGAGAGATAGGAATAGAAAGATGAAGATATATGTAGAAATGCATGTAACTTGGGAATTTATTTATCTATATGGGATGAGAAAATAAGTGACATAAGTAGAGAAGAAAGAGATAGATAAAATATATTATATAATTATAGATAGACAACTAATAGATAAAGGAGGTGATAGGAAAAAAATGAGACTTTGTATGCAAAATTTGTGAGTATTTAAAGTTTTAAAATTCAAGGACTAACTTAAAATGATTATAATTATTTTTTGTTCTATAATATCATCAAACTACCTCATCCATTTGATAGGTCTTTGAATTACCTTTCCAACGCCTATATAAATCAAAATTTCGATATGAAACGCAAACATTATGCCCATTTTACTAAACTATATTTTTTATGTTGAGAAAAATGGATATCCGATTTGAAAAAAAGTATGACATCACAATAGTGACATCAAGAATCAGATATCCGATATTAACAGATATCCAATTTGGTTTGGTATTACCAAACCAAATTCAAATTTTGGCCAACCCAAACAAAAATTCAAAGTGGATTTTGGTGTGTTTGGAAAGGTTTAAAACGCTTTTTTTTTTCCATTACCACTTTTTGGCCCCCCATGATCTTGCACATACCCTGAATCCTTGATCTCTTGGATGCTTGAAGACCTCTTGTGTGTGCTTTTGGATGCTTCCTATTCAAATGAGGGGGGAAATCCTTCTTATATACTTGCTTGAAGGGAAAATTAATTAATTTTTCAACATGATCCGACATGGAGGGGTTTTTCCTACTTAAATTTGAGATAGGTTAGGGGGTCCGAAATAGGTACCCAATAGGGAGGACCCAGACACCACACCCTAGTCCTACCCTATTTTGGGGCAGGATCAAGGTGGCAATGAGGTGCATCTTTGAGCTGGATGACATTTATGACATGTATGAGCATAATCATGTCTCTAATCAAGCCCAAGGGGCGCAAACACTAAGGTGAAGACCCAAATGTGATAAAAAATTGCAAGGGGTGCAATTTTATGATGCTACAAGGACATGCAAAGGTAGTCTTGTGTTGGTCTTTAGGTGCCATCTTAATCTAGTCATATCCAGAGAATCCATCCATTAGTGAGAGCATTGCATGTCTAGTTGTGCGATCAATAATCAAATCTATGTTAGGCAAAGTAAAGTCATCTTTTGGATAAGCCTTGTTGATGTCTCAAAAGTATGTGCATATTTTTGGTACTACTGTAGAGTTTTCCAATAGGTATAAGATTAGAGATCCATTCAAGATGGTCAATAGTTCTGATGAAATCGACATCCAATAACTTCGTGAGTTCAACTTTGACTAATAGTGCCACCTACAGATGCATCTTTCTTAACTTCTATTTGACTTGTTTTATGCTTGGTGTTATTGTTAAATTGTGCATAACAAGATCAAGATATAATCTAGGCATATCTACATGTGACCATGCAAAATTGATTTGGTGTTCCTTGAAGAACTTTGTAAATTTGGGCTGCTCTTGTTCTGTCAATGATTTTGCAAGATAGATTTTATGCTATTTTTCTTGTGTCCCAAGATTTGTCTTTATTGTCTCTTCAATAAACATAGGATGATTTATCTTGATATAATGTTATGGGGAGAGTGTCAAACCTTTCATCCTCTAGTGCCTATAGGGAGGTTTTCACCATGAGATACATCATTTCTGTTTACTTTTTCTGGGTCTAAAAGTACCACAAAGTGGTTTTCACTAGAAGACCCTGAATACTTTTACAACTAAAATGTTTGCTATCCTCTACAAAGTATGCCACACTATTGATTTTGATGATAAAACCCTCTTTATGGTCCTCGAGAGGAAGATCATATCTTATACTAAGATAGTCTATAAGAGCCTCGTCAGTTTGAAAGGTGTCAAGTTGTGGAGGCCCTTGTTGATCCCAATCTATAATTTGAGGGTGGAGGAGTGAAAGGCCATTGGAATTATCAAATTAAAAAGGGGTAAGGGTAAAGATACAAGAGTCTTTACATATATCAATGAAGTCATCAAGATTTTCATTGGTACTCTCCTCATCAGTTTTGATTGTAAAGTCAGTTGGATCAATGTTACTAGAACTACACTCGACAATGAGAGTTTTAACTATTGTGGTTTATACCTAAAGCTTCGAGATGTAGAGGGTTTTAAGATCCCAAAAGGCCTTGATCCATATTTCATCACTTTCTTTCTTGTCTTGAGGTGTTGGATTTTTTTACGTCTGACCACCTTTGAATATTTCTTTGAATTTCTCTTCTGTTGTCGGCTCACTTGGTTCTCTGAAAGTCTCCTCAAGATCATAATCACTAGATGATTTTTCAGAGCCACATTCCCATTCATTTGAATCTATAGATAAACAATGTTCTTTATAATTGTCATTAGTGAAACTGGGAGGACCAATTTTTAATGCTACTTGAGACTCAAGGCTACACAATCGCAAGGGTGCATAACCAAGTCCTTTGGTCCTTTATTTCTTTGGAACTAGTTCAAATTTTAATGGTTCCACAATGCCCTATTTTTACAATACAAGAGGACCTTTACCATCATATCCCATCTTTTGTAATAATTTGAAGCCTTTTCCATAATTCTTAACACTTATTTTGATGTGGTCTTGATTCGATTGTTAAACTAGATCTTTGTATAGAATTTTGTAAAGGTCTTCTTCTTATTCCATTTCACCCCATTTAGTAAAAGTGTTGGGACCCCATTTGATGGTTACTTTTCATATTTGTTGTGATGGTTGTGGTCTGCCATTTGATTTAGTAGAGTCTGTTAACTATTGAAGATTAGCTTGATTCAAGCTACACTCTCTCATTCCTTTGTCTTTAATTTTACCCTTGATCTCAAGTTTCTTTAAAGTGGAAGCCTTTAATGATTCAAGATCAACATATGATGAAGATGAAATAGCTTCTAAATTAATAGGTACTATTGTTTCAAGTCTAGGATGAATTTTGTTACAATATATATAAGGATTTGGATCACCCTGAACTATAACCTCTATTCCATTGTGTGGGAATTTAATGCATTAGTTATATATTGAGGGAAATTTTCTCATGGAATGTATCCAAGGTCATCCTACAAGAATCACATGACACCCAATGAGGAGAGAAATCACATGACACATCTGTTCTAGAAGTAAATACAGTTGTTCCTGATGTGTAGAAAGATTAATCTTCTGAGAAGGCCATTTCGATAGAGTAGACCAATGTGCATGCAATAGTTGATGATGATAAGGGTGAATATGATGGTAAAGATGCAAGTGCAGAGGTAGAAGGAAAGGAGAAATGAGAAGAGAAGGATGATCAGGCTTTGGTGACAGTGGCAAGAGACATTGCTGCTAATAAAGGAAAAAAAATTTCCAGTGATTCAGATGATTTAGCTCAAGGGCCTATTGACCTGAGTTCTTTATCTTTGATTCAAACATTAAAGTTAGCAACTCTCACACAAGTTAAAGCCAGTGAGGACTTACTCAAGTCCCATACCATAGATAAAGAGTTAATAACATTGGTGGGAGATGTGTTAGAGAAAATTTTGCCATCTTTCAAACCAGACACAAATGATAATCCCTCTGGTAAGCTTAGGAGTATGTTGAATGCTATAGAATCTCATTTTGTATCTTTGGAGAAGGCAAAAGATACTAGAGTGTTAAATCAGTTTAATGCCATGAGACTGAAAACATTTTTGAAGATGATTGAGGATGATAGGGTAAGCTTAGTAATTTCTATGAAGAGTATACAAGATGCATTAAATGAAGGTAGCCATATATACAAGTCATGTGTAATTTTATCTAAGTTTAATATAGACATCGACAAGAAAATAAGAGAATGTGAAGGGAAACTTTCTAGCATATCTCAGTCATATGCACCTCAATTAGTCCCAACTACCAATTTTGAACCACATGTTATGAGTGTATTGGATAAGCTTAAGAGTTTAAACTAGGAGAAGGACATAATTTTGGGTAGAGTTGGAGAAGTGAGGAGTTTTATCACTCCCTAAATAGATTCTTTGATGAGTAGTATGCAAGATGCTAAAGATGCTTTGAATAAGAGTGTTCCAACAGATAGAAGAGGAGTAGAGATGCATGCCTATATTTTTCAGAGGGATGATCAGTATTTTGGAGAGTTTGAAGAAGACATGGGATAACCACTTGATGTCCCTAAGGACATTTTTTGCATATATTTTCAAGTTTTTGTAAGCAATTGTACATATTCATGTATATAAGTTTTGGCGGATTCCTATCTTTGGCATTGTTGTCAAAGGGGGAGACAGCAGAGTGAAAAATGGTGCAAAATCTTAGAGGGAGCTTGTAGAGTCTTGGAGAATTTTGGGAGAGTTTGAAATTTTGAAGTTTTACAGTTTTGAAGTATAAATTTTTCATAGTGTTGCCATCAATGCCAAAATGAGAGATTATTGACAAGAGACATTGTTCCGGTGAAGATTGATGCATGAGAAATTCTTAGGAGTTGTCATTGATGGCCACCTAGTTCAAAAATCAGATCCGCTGGTCATAGATTTGATTTACCGAAAGTCATATTGTTCATAAGGCATAAGTCTAGAAGGTGGAACACAGTAATCAGTAAAAAATGAGTTCAGTGTGCATATCTTAATTTTGATTGTGGTGATTAAGGCAGATGATTCAAGGTTTGAGGTAATTTTGGTTGTGGTGATATCCAATGTTGATTCATGAGCGAGATTGAAGGTTCGATATCTGATAATTCAGTTAGAACGGAGCTATTTTGGTGTAACGTGTGTTGCAGAATCTTTGGGTTAATTTCGGTGATTATTTTTGTGTTCGAGGTGATTGGCCCAACTTTTATAAATCTTGTTATCATTTTGTTTGGGTTCACATATGGATTTGTGGGCAGATTGAGCCGACTTGGTGAAACATGTTTCATGTTGCGTGTTATGTAGTTTTTGGAAGCCAACATGGTAAATGATTCATTTTGTTGGTGTGGATATATAAGATCGATTTGGTTGAACATTATGATGTGTCATAAGCATGAGAAGTTTGTATGAGAAAATTTATGAAGGTTTTGGTGGTCAGGTGTACAATAGTGTAGAAAAATAGAGCAGAAAGTCAAAACAATTGTAGAAGTTAATCTGAGCCTAACCGGAACTGCTTTTTGGCATATGTAGATGTTATACTTCAGTTCATTCATTATTGTAATCATTTGTAATCACTTATAAGGTAGTGAGCCTTCCTCTGGGTTGTAGCCCCTTTTGTATTTGAGTAGTGAGCTCTAGGTAGTGTGCCTGAATGCAAGTGCATTCCCCTTATGTAATATCACCATACTTCTGGGCATAGTATAATAATATTGTGGGTTCAAATATCACTGTGTTTTTCCCTTTTGGGGTTTCCATGTAAAAATCTTGGTATTATGGTTGTTTGGTTGATTCATTTATGTTTTTGTATTTTACTTTCATTCATATGCATCTGGTGGTTTAACGATCATCATAATAAGTTTGTAAATTGCAAAACACTAATTCTTCCGGCCTCTCAGTGTTCATTAATTCCAACAGTTATGTGTGAGATCAAGGTCTAGACCTTGGAAAACCACATCATTTACTGTCATTCTCTATGAATTGTACCTGTACCTGCAAACACAATGCACTCAATAAATCATTACAAGCAATGGTTAGAAGACATAATCAATAAAACACAAAACCATAGCTAATCGACTTATTGCCTCCTAGTAAATGCGAGTGAGGATTTTGCTCTCAGATCTTAGTATGCAAATTCCAGTGACTTGACTACACTTAGATGGAGGATTTGAATGATTAAGATGCATGATCTAGCATGATAGCATGATTAATCTATATGAATTCATGATTATCCTAGCAAGATTAAGCTAAGACTTAAGCTGAAATGAGCATGATAACATTGCTAAAACCGATAAACTATAAGCTAGATGCCTATAGTAACAATGCAAATGAGCTAAAATTAAGCATGAATTAGTGAAGTGGCTAAATTCGTGAATTGGCCATTTGTTCTCCAAAATAGGGTCTAAATATAGGATTTTCCAAGGCTAGGGGTGAGTTGGCATGAATCAACGGTTGAGATTGATCTGAAGATATCAATGGTTAAATTGGAGGAGGTTGGCAAAGGGGGGTTGGATTAAAGGGAACACTTAGTGACAAGTGTCACAAAGGTTCTAGAAGATGTTGGATGAAAGGGGACATGGTGGTAGGTAGAATGGGTTAGGTTTAGGAGTGGTAGAAGTTAGGAGAATTTGAATTTAGAAATTCAAATATTAGGAAAATGGCTAATTAATCTCAACAACTCATGATTTGATTTATTTTAATTAATTAGGATTAGAAGAAATGAATTTGGTGGAGGGAATTAATTAATTTGAATTAATTAATTAAAGGGGTGAAATGAAATGAACCTATTTAGTAAATCCTTAGATTTATTAATAAGTAGATGAAAAGGGAGATTTAATCAAATTTCTTAGTGAATTCAATTAAATTGGGGAGGAGGGATTAATTAAATAATTGCTTATTTAATTAATTATCTTCAAACTATTTTTAGGTGTATACATTCTGCCCCTCTTTGAAGCGAGGTGTGATGACGCGTTGATTCAAAGAATAATCTCATTTTGATGATGATTTTGATTTGATAGGATGCCCTAGCTCTTGATTGCTAAATTTCAGTATAATGATGCCCCCTTGGGAGATCAATTGAGATAATTGATCTTTGGAGTTTTTGCAAGATTGATATCCTGATATATTTGATTTGATTTCTGCAACTGTGGTTTGATGAAAGTGCAAGTTCTTTGATTAGCTTGATTGCCTAGATCGATAAGATTGAAAAATCTTGATTGATTAGATCCAGTCTGGTTTTAGGAAGGATTCATCCTATATAAGACATGGATGATCATAACATCTGGTTTCAGGAAGGATTCATCCTATATAAGACATGGATGATCATAACATCTGGTTTCAGGAAGGATTCATCCTATATAAGACATTGATGATCACGTCTGGTTTCAGGAATGATAAATCCTGTATAAGACATGAGTTGATTAGGTTTGATTGATTGATTTCATTTGATAAGATTGATTAGATAAAGAACTAATAGTTTGTTGATATCAGTTGCAAATTTTTTTGGATATGCTGATGTTGATACATTTGAGGGAGATAGCATAAGATTTGAGATAGGTCGATAATATCATGAAAGAGATGAGTTATTCTGATTTCGTATACACTTTTGATGATACTTTGTTGATTCCTGCAATAGATTTAACCTTGGATAAAAGGAGCTTGGTTGGATCCCACGCAAGAATGAAATGCAATGGAATGCAAAGCTATGACCCGACCAGTCACTGGATTATTTTGCATTTTTGTCATCATTGAGCTTTTGAAATGTGGGAAGTGAGTGCAAACATCGATGGTATAATTGAACCATGATGACCTGATCATTACTTTCCTGGATTTTGATATAGCAAGTTAACACAAGCATCGAGGTATAATTGAACCGAGATGACCCAAGTGTTGTTTGTGTAAAACAGGCAGTATTAATCATTTCAATATGCAAATCGGAAATGTCTTCAATGATATTCTGATGATCATGTCCTGAGACAAATTTTGCACATATTAATGATTAATTTTCAGACAGTAGAGAAGAAAAATATCATGTTTCTTCCTTGTTCCTCTAGTCAAAGACATCCTGGAGTCACTCAAAAATCATGATAGTGAAAAGCAATATAAAAAATTTGAACAATCATGTTACAATCAATCATTCAAAAAGATATTATCCACTGAAAAGTGTGTGATGTGCTTAGATTGACTTTGTGATAGCTTGATAGTTGATAGTTTGATCTTGTGTTCAATGTTGGATGTGTCTTAGTTTTCGCTTGATAAGAGTTGTCTAACTGTTTGTTCTACTTTTTTGATTAAGCTCAAAATTGATCAAAAGTTTTGCCCGCAGCTAGGTGTAGGATTTTGCCCCAAGCCTAGAAACAAATTCATTATGATATATCCAATGATCCAAACCATGGTAAGAAGCCACCTGGGATGATTGTGTATATATAAAGGCTTCATGATGATCAACACTAATGGAAAAATGAATGCAAGTGGAAAAATGGATGAACTAATAGATGGAAGAGCTAGCCGACATATAGCGCCTGTTTGCAGGTTTTCACCATCTGTTTTTATTGCACTTTTTCTGATAATTGATTTTTTTTTTGGATTTTTTGCTTTTTCACTTTTTAGGATTTTTTTGATTTTTCACTGTTTTTGATTTTTTCTGATTTTTTACTGTTTTTTATTTTTTCTGATTTTTCAGACATAGAACTTTTTCAGGTGCATGTTATTGATAGGTTCTTCGAGTTGATCTCCATCTTGTGTTGATAACTGATATGCTCCTGACCCAAATATTGTTGTGACAACAAACGGACCTAACCAGTTTGGCTCAAATTTTCCTTTCTTTTCTCGATCTGCCTGGTTGCGTGGATTTTCTTTTAGCACTAGTTCTCCCACTTGAAAGATTCTTGGTTTAACCTTATGATTATAGCTTTGGCACATTCTTTGCTGATATACCTTTAGCTGATCAAAGGCATTGTGTCTACATTCATGTATTAGTTCTAACTCTTGCAGTCTAGATATTCTTTGTTCTTCATCTAGGAAGAGTCCTTTTAGTGATACACGTAGAGAAGGTATCTCTACTTCGATTGGCAATATGGCTTCTGATCCATATACAAGAGAAAAAGGTGTGGCACCTGTCGGTGTGTGGATACTGGTGCGGTAGGCCTATAGAGCAGGATTTAGTTGGATATGCCAATCTTTCCCAGCATCATTCACTGTCGTTTTAAGAATTTTTAGGATAGTTTTGTTAGATGCTTCTGCCTACCCATTTCCCTGTGGATAATATGGTGTGGAGAATCTATGTTGGATTTTGAACTTCTCACATAGTTCTTGTACATCTTGATTCTTGAATGGTCGCCCATTATTAGTGATAATGGTCATTGGTATTCCATAGCGACAAATGATGTAGTTCAAGATAAATGCAACAATTTGTTTTCTTGTGATATTGATGAGAGGTACAGCTTCAATCCATTTTGTGAAATATTCAGTAGCTACCAGGATGAATTTGTGTCGATTAGATGAGGAAGGATTTATCTTTCTGTAGCATCGTAAATTGTACGCACTTGCTAGGGTGGTACAATTTCACACCTAGTTTAGCACCCGCCTTGGCACATTTTGCATTTTGCATTGCTTTTTCCCTTTAGCACTTAATTAATTAAATTAATTAGGTCTAAGGTTCTATTTTATCATCTCCCATATCATAAAGTTGGGCCCTTTTCATTAAAGTGTGCCCCTTTCATTTTATTCCTCTAATACATCATTTAATCAAAAACCCTAATTAGGTCCTATTTTGAACTTGGGGGCTTGATTTCGGGGGTCAAAACATCTCAAAATCAGCTGTAACTTCGGGATTCGCTCTAAAATCATCATATTCGACAGCCCTGAAAATTTGGTGAAAAGTTGTCAGGACCATGGCGCCTGGCGTGGACACGGTCCTGGACATTTTTCCCGAAATTTTAGGAGCACAATCCAATCATAAAATAAAGCTTAACCCCAAGAAAATGGCAGGAGATTCAATCTCTAGGTCGGCCAAAAGTTGAAATTAAGACCTAGGGTTTCATATATAAGAGCTCTCTTTCTTCATTTGAAAGGATCAAAATTTTTGGTTTAAAAAGGGCCTTCTATGTAGCGAAAGAGAAGATCTTTGAAGACTTCAACAACATTCAACATCCATCCATCAAGCATCTATCAATTTCATTCATCCATTTAGGGCTTTGAAGGCATTGAAGAACAATAAGGGATCACCGACTAAAGATTGGCTTGTACCCCTCCCTTGGGGTTGGGTATGATTTCATGTTGTTTTCATGTCTTTGCATAAACTTCATCATATCATTTGTATTCATGCTTTAGATCACTTTGCATCTTGATTTGGAGCATTTACATTATCATGTACAAGCAATTAGGGTTTACTTTCTAGGTTTCTCTAGTTTGCTTACTTGCATTTTAGGATCTTGCACACACACAAGGTCTGCACACACTACTTTTACAATACAACTTGGCTATTCGTGGAGGTGGAAACCACCAAAATGGGGGTTTGACTAAGGCAAAACCCTATATAGCCGCCCACCATACCTTTTCAGATATAAGTGCAGGTTTCGGGATTCGGACGACGCCGCAAGTTGCAGATAAGACGGAAGCAGACGGAGACTGAACTTCACACCAAATTGCAGAGCAAAAGACCAGGACAGGGGCGTGGGGTGCCCTGGTCCTCCAGGACAGGGGTGCTGGGCGCCCTGGTCCTTCTGTCAGACAGCAAGTTTCAGCATTTTTCTGATAGCTTTTCAGGTTGCAAAATAGCAGTTTCAGGAGCAGAATCAGGACAGTGGCGCCTGCGCCCCCGTCTTGAACATTTTCAATCAGATTTTAACTCTGGGTATGCATCTGCATTCTTGTCTTGTCCTTGTGTTTATAGCTTTCCATTGTTTAATATTAATTTTGTAATCTTGTTACTAGTTCATACTTGCACTCTAGGGCTAGGAATTGAACTTACATCATTTTATCTATCATTTGCAACAAAGGAATAGAAATCCTAATAGGTAGCCCGTGGCTCTCTCTTCAACAAAAAGAAGTAGCCAATTGTGTGATACCTCTAGGCTCTTTCGTATTCCACAAGTGTGTGATTGAAAGTGAGATTAGGGCATGTTTGCTTAGTGTCACTTTTTCCCCCACACATTTTGGTGAACCCGACGTGAATCTTATTATTGCTTTCTCTTGCATTACATTTGTTAGATCTAAATCTAGATTTAGCGTGTTTCATTTAATTTTCATAAAAAAAAAAAAAAGAAAAAAAAAGAAGGAAAAGAAAGAGTGTGTTTTGTTTCTTTGCATTGTGTGTTTAAATTTTATGCAATTTTTATTTCAAAATGTCAGATTTTTATTTGCAAGATGTTCATATTTGTGATGATTATGAGTTAGATGAAGCTTTAGATGAGTTTTTGAAACCTAAAGATACCAAACCTTCATTTTACCAAAAACTCATAAACATTGTTACTATGCCATTTCGTTGTGATGAGAAAGATAAGTCGAATGATTCCTCTCAAGGGTACATTCCTATCAACTCTTCCACTGAATCTAGTAACATGGTTGTTTTCAATGATCCCCTCTATGAAGAGATATCTCCTTTTGAATCAAAAGATAAACCTTTTAATAGATATGATCATGCTTTGTTGGATGATGCCCTTGATGACTTTGTGGCTCCTAAAAAACGCTCCCTTCATGAGGATCCTTTTGTGCAAGAAGATGACATTATCCCTACATTTCCTAGTGATGGCATTTCCTTTTCCAACAAAATTCCCACTAGAGATGATGAATTAATGATAAATGCTTACCCTTCTCCTAAAGTTTGTCTTACCCATAAGCATCCCTTAGAGAAAGAAGATGAAATAAAAAGCAATTTCCTTAATTCTCTCTCCCCTAAAGATCATATTGAACATATTTTGAGGAAAGAGGATGATTTTAACACATCTATTGATGCTCTCCCTCCTAAGGATGAGTAATTAATAAACAATGTTATCTCCTCTCCCGAAATTGACAATACTTCAAACATTCCTTTCAACAACCTCACTATTTGGGATGAACCATTAGAAGAAGGTATAGATTATTCTCTACCCCTAGCCAAAGGGGATGAAATCAAGATTGAAAACTCCCTTGATAGTTTCTCACCTTCCTTGAATCTCAATCATTCTCCCTCTCCTCAACTTGGTTCTACTCATAAGGAAACCCTAGTTCAAAACATGATGGTTAAGATCTCTTTCAAAGATCTCCATCTCGAAAGTGAGACTTTAGAGAGTAATGTTGATCCTTCCCCTAGAGAGTTTATTCCCCATGTAGATCCTTTGATGATAGAGGATGATATGGCCTTTCCTAGTATTACTCTTCCTATTGGAACATCAATGCCTACCCCTTGTCTCTCTCCTAGAATTGATTTAATCCGTGATAAGATTTTAGTGCAAGAGAAGACTACCAATAATTCTTCCAACACTTTTTTTCATTCCTCTAAACCATCCTCAATTAATTTGATACGTGTGAATGAAACACCTAACAAACCTCTCTTCACTATCCAAGGTGCTTGTCCTTCTCAAAATTCTCAACCTTTAAATAAGCCTATCTTAGTGGTTCAAGGTGGTTATGCTAATGATTCTTTTTGCACTCCTAAGAAACCTATTATTACTGTGCAAGGAGGTTATTCTACTAAGAGCCCTTATGAGTATGCTAAGCAACTGACTAGAGAGAGTTATCATGCGGTTGCCCATACTTATAATACTAGAAATAATAGACAGCCTAATCTTCCTCCTGTTACTCCAGTGTCTCTTCCTAATCCTCCTCTAGTTATCCCAACTTCACTTCCTCCTTCCCAACCTATTCTTCCTCAAGCTCCTCGTATTTCACAAATGCTTAGTAAGGACTATGATCTTATTGAACAACTTAAAGCTACCCCTGCTAAGATATCCCTTTGGGATTTGATCCAAACTTCTTCCGCTCATCATGGAATGTTACAAGATGCCTTGAAAGATTTGAATGTTCCTCCTCCTAATACATCTAGTAATATAGTTTCTTTGGTTAACTCTGTGATGAATCCTAAAGCTTAAATTGTGTTTACTCAAGATGAGTTGCCTACTAGTGAAATTCAACATCAATATGATCCCTTGATGATTGTGGTTATCATAAATGACACTGCTATAAGACGAACACTGGTAGATAATGGTTCTGGCCTTAATGTGTGTAGCATTAATATATTGCATAAGATGAATGTGGATACATCCCTTATTGAGCTTGACTCTCGTCCCATTCGAGGCTTTGATAATGTGGCTAAGTCTTCATTAGGTATTATCACCTTACCCATCACAGTGGGACCTATTACTTTGCCTACTCCTATCCATGTTATGTCGGAAAATCTAACATAAAACTTGTTATTAGGGAGACCTTGGATTCACAGTATGCAAGTTGTCCCCTCTACATTGCATAGACAAGTTAAATTTATTTATAATAATAAGACCTATACCTTGATAGGTGATACTAATTTTCAAGCTTGTTTGCAAACATCTACTTCCAAAGGGAGTTCTTCTAAGCCTTCCTCTTCTAGTGATGACTCGTTAAACAAGATACCTATGGATGGATCATTACCCTCTGATAATCAAAATTCTTTGGATGAGTCTGAAGTTCCTGAAGAAGATTTTTCTCAACTTGAATCTACACATGAAAAGGCTTTTGATCCTAAGAAGGTTCTCACAGAAGACGATTGGGGATCTCTTGATTTTAATCCCACCTTTGTAGGTGAGTATAGGGTTCCTCCTAGAGAGCTTAAAGTTAAAAAGAAGGAAGAAACTAGAGATCAATCAGTCTTACCTAAACCTATGAGCAATAATTTTGTGGCTGCTTCTCAAACTTCTTCTCCTCACACCTCTAATTCTGAAGAATTTGATTCTTTGTCTTATGAAAAATCACCTTTTCTTTCTGAAATGGCTAATCGTTATGGTTGTGGTTTTCATATTTTGGCTAAGAGTGGCTATAGTGGAAATGGTTGTGGCACAAATGAACAAGGAATTAAAGTTCCTTTAGAACATAACATGCATGAATATTCATTTGGACTTGTATATAATCTTTCTAAGCCCACCAAAGCATCTAAAAGACCATCTCTCAATGTGAATGCTATATTTAGTAGTGATGATGATCTCACTTCAACTAAATCATCTTCTACTTCTATCAACTCTCATTCCCCTCATAAGGAAATCTTGGCGATGAACAAATCTCTTTATGACTCCCCTCAAATTTCTAAATCCACTTATGAATCTTTATCTCCTATTCATCATAAAGTCCTTTCTTCTAGGGATAAGGCTCTAATAAATTACACTCATCCCTCTTCTAAGATTTCTTGTGACTTTTCTTCTTCAATTTTTATCATTTTATACATGTTTTTGATCTCACTTATAGTTGAGCATTCAGCATGTCATATTCAAATACCTCATTTAGTCTATCATGTCTTTAAATAACATTAATGGCTACTATGTTGCTCATCATTATGTGACATTGGTAGCTCATTTACTAGGGGCTCATTGTCATTCATGATGGTACAATTTCAAGTGCAATCATATTTTTTGAAGCAACATAATAGCCTAATTTTTCTATGTTATCTCTTGTTCATATGGGGACAAGAGTGATTTCATACATCTCTTCCTTTTATGGTTAAAATTTCCCTTTGGGGTAATAGTGTGGAAATATTGATCATCTTTTCTTTAGAATCCTCTTTTCCTAGATATGGGAGAAGATGTGTATTCTCTTTCTTATCCTACCCACTTCTTGTGAGGAGCATTTTACATACACTAATATCTTGCCTGCATGAACTCATGTGAGTATGTAGTATATAGCTACCCTCGAATTTTCATCACCTTCCTTAGTAAGCATTAGGTGATTTTGTGATCTAACGTGTGCTTTGTAGGGTGCGGTTCCTAACTGTGTACTGCAGATACCGCTGGGGGCTTCGTTCGACAGACTTATGGATATATCCTTTTTTCAAATAATGTTTACTTTTTTGTACTTTAGCTTGCATATGCACGTAGTGTTCATATGATCGCTAAAGTGGGGGCTAAATGTAGCGTCGTAAATTGTACGCACTTGCTAGGGTGGTACAATTTCACACCTAGTTTAGCACCCACCTTGGCACATTTTGCATTTTGCATTGCTTTTTCCCTTTAGCACTTAATTAATTAAATTAATTAGGTCTAAGGTTCTATTTTATCATCTCCCATATCATAAAGTTGGGCCCTTTTCATTAAAGTGTGCCCCTTTCATTTTATTCCTCTAATACATCATTTAATCAAAAACCCTAATTAGGTCCTATTTTGAACTTGGGGGCTTGATTTTGGGGGTCAAAACATCTCAAAATCAGCTGTAACTTTGGGATTCGCTCTAAAATCATCATATTCGATGGCCCTAAAAATTTGGTGAAAAGTTGTCAGGACCATGGTGCCCGGCGTGCACACGGTCCCGGACATTTTTCCCGAAATTTCAGGAGCACAATCCAATCATAAAATAAAGCTTAACCCCAAGAAATTGGCGGGAGATTGAATCTCTAGGTCGGCCAAAAGTTGAAATTAAGACCTAGGGTTTCATATATAAGAGCTCTCTTTCTTCATTTGAAAGGATCAGAATTTTTGGTTTAAAAAGGGCCTTTTATGTAGCGAAAGAGAAGATCTTTGAAGACTTCAACAACATTCAACATCCATCCATCAAGCATCTATCAATTTCATTCATCCATTTAGGGCTTTGAAGGCATTGAATAACAATAAGGGATCACCAATTGAAGATTGGCTTGTACCCCTCCCTTGGGGTTGGGTATGATTTCATGTTGTTTTCATGTCTTTGCATAAGCTTCATCATATCATTTGTATTCATGCTTTAGATCACTTTGCATCTTGATTTGGAGCATTTACATTATCATGTACAAGCAATTAGGGTTTACTTTCTAGGTTGCTCTAGTTTACTTACTTGCATTTTAGGATCTTGCACACACACAAGGTCTGCACACACTACTTTTACAATACAACTTGGCTATTTGTGGAGGTGGAAACCACCAAAGTGGGGGTTTGACTAAGGCAAAACCCTATATAGCCGCCCTCAGATATAAGTGCAGGTTTTGGGATTCGGACGACACCGCAAGTTGCAGATCCGATGGAAGCAGATGGAGACTGAACTTCACACCAAATTGTAGAGCAAAAGACCAGGACAGGGGCATGGGGCGCCCTGGTCCTGCCAGGACAGGGGCGCTGGGCGCCCTGGTCCTTCTGTCAGATAGCAAGTTTCAGCATTTTTCTGACAGCTTTTCAGGTTGCAAAACAGCAGTTTTAGGAGTAGAATCAGGACAGTGGCGCCTGTGCCCCCATCCCGAACATTTTCAATCAGATTTTAACTCCGGGTACGCATCTGCATTCTTGTCTTGTCCTTGTGTTTACAGCTTTCCATTGTTTAATATTAATTCTGCAATCTTGTTACTAGTTCATACTTGCACTCTAGGGCTAGGAATTGAACTTACATCATTTTATCTATCATTTGCAACAAAGGAATAGAAATCCTAATAGGTAACCCGTGGCTCTCTCTTCCACAAAAATAAGTAGCCAATTGTGTGATACCTCTAGGCTCTTTCGTATTCCACAAGTGTGTGATTGAAAGTGAGATTAGGGCATGTTTTCTTAGTGTCACTTTTTCCCCTACACACTTTCCTACTAGATCAAGTCCCCATCGACAAAAAGGCCAAGATGTTGCCAAAGCATTTAGTTCTTATGCTGGTGCATGGATCAAATTCCCATGGATTTGACATTGTTTGCATGTTCTTGCTATTTTAAAAGAATCTCGTTCCATAGTCGGCCAATAGTAGCCCAAGCGAATCAGTTTCTTTGAAAGGGTAAGACCACTTGAATGAGTGCCACACGTTTCGTTATGGACTTCATGTAAGGCCTTCTTAGATTCTTCTTGTTCAAGACATCTTAAGAGAGTACCATCTAGACCTCGTTTATACAGGGTATTTGTGACGAGAGTATAATGGGAGGATTGGCGAATAAAATTTCTCTTTTGGTTCTTGGATAAGTCAGGAGGTAAGATGTTATCTTTCAGGTAGGTGTAAGTTTGGCCATAGTGGGAGGAATCATATCCAATAAGTTGACAGATGGTTTGGGAATCAGGACAATTATAGGCAGGATGAAACAACTCTTCAACTAGGAATTCATAATGCTCTTGATTTTCCTGTGTCTGTAATAGAGAAGCAAGTGTAGCCATGGTGTCTGGTGCTTTGTTGTCATTTTTGGGGATCTGTTCAAACATTATTTCTACAAAGTACTTCTTGATATCATCCACCATCTTTTTGTAAGGCATGAGTTTGTCATCTTTGGTTTGATAGTCATCATTGATTTGATTAATGACAAGCTAGGAGTCTCCAATGACTTGAAGCTGTTTAATATTCCATTCTACAACCATTTTGATACCTGTTACAAATGCTTCATACTCTGCTATATTGTTTGTACATGGAAAGATTAGTTTGTATGCTTTTGGGATTGTATGCCCTTGTGGTGTGATGAAAAGAATTCCTGCTCCTGATCCATGTTGTGTATATGAACCATCAAAGTATAGTTGCCATGTTTTTGTTGTCACTGTTAAGATATCAACATCAGGAAATTCAATCTGTAGAGGATGATTATCTTGAAGTGGTGTCTCTGCTAGTTGATCTGTGAATTGTACCTGTACCTGCAAACACAATGCACTCAATAAATCATTACAAGCAATGGTTAGAAGATATAATCAATAAAACACAAAACCATAACTAATCGACTTATTGCCTCCTAGTAAATGCGAGTGTGGATTTTGCTCTCAGATCTTAGTATGCAAATTCCAGTGACTTGACTACACTTAGATGGAGGATTTGAATGATTAAGATGCATGATCTAGCATGATAGCATGATTAAGCTATATGAATTCATGATTATCCTAGCATGATTAAGCTAAGAGTTAAGCTGAAATGAGCATAATAACATTGCTAAAACTGATAACTATAAGCTAGATGCCTATAGTAACAATGCAAATGAGCTAAAATTGAGCATGAATTAGTGAAGTGGCTGAATTCGTGAATTGGCCATTTGTTCTGCAAAATAGGGTCTATTTATAGGATTTTCCAAGGCTAGGGGTGAGTTGGCATGAATCAACGGTTGAGATTGATCTGAAGATATCAATGGTTAAATTGGAGGAGGTTGGCAAAGGGGGTTGGATTAAAGGGAACACTTAGTGACAAGTGTCACAAAGGTTCTAGAAGATGTTGGATGAAAGGGGACATGGTGGTAGGTAGAATGGGTTAAGTTTAGGAATGGTTAGGTTTAGGAATGGTAGAAGTTAGGAGAATTTGAATTTAGAAATTCAAATATTAGGAAAATGGCTAATTAATCTCAACAACTCATGATTTGATTTGTTTTAACTAACTAGGATTAGAAGAAATGAATTTGGTGGAGGGAATTAATTAATTAAAGGGGTGAAATGAAATGAACCTATTTTGTAAATCCTTAGATTTATTAATAAGTAGATGAAAAGGGAGATTTAATCAAATTGCTTAGTGAATTCAATTAAATTGGGGAGGAGGGATTAATTAAATAATTGCTTATTTAATTAATTATCTTCAAACTATTTTTAGGTGAATACATTTACTACTAGTCCCACTCTAAGTGGCAAGGTGATTGTTACTTTAAAGGAGAACTCTTCATCATCATATGCTTTTATAGTTACCTTCTTTCTATAATCCACAAATCCTTTAGAGAATCCCAATTATAGAACTTCTTTTAAGATACACATGTTTAGACTTGCTCCAACATCTATCAAGACTCATTTTATTCTAATGTTTATGGACACATGTCTTAATATGGAGTGGTGCATTATGTGGTTATTGTGGGGATGAATAATCCGCTTTAGTAAATGTAAGACTATGAGGGGTAGAAATATGTCCCACCATGGCTTGAAACTGGTCCACATTTATATCAGTAGGAAGGGAAGTTTCTTGCAAAGTCTTGTCTAAGATAGCCTTATGTGAAGGTGACATGTACAATAGTTCAAGAATTGATATAAGGGTGGGTGTCTTACCTAGTTGATTGACAAGGTCATATTGATTTGTTGAGGAAGTAGTTTCGGATGTATAATCTTGTAGTGACTTTACCACGATGAGTGGTAACATTGCATTTAGAGGTTTTATCCTTAATGATTATGGTAGACACATAATGAACCACTTCAGCAATGTGATTCACTATGTACTCATAAGATGCATTTGTATAATTAGCATTGTTATTTGTATTAGGGGATTTTGCCTTATCATGTTTTGCAAATGGATCCTTAAACATTTTTTCTCTTCATTGGAAGAGTGACATTCAAATTTGATTGTTCCATTATCAATACGATCTTTAATGAGGTTTTTCAAATTGTGACAATTATGTTAGCATTATGTTATATGTTGTTATTGATGTCAAATCCTATGGTCTGGATTAGGTCCAAATGTGGTATGTTGAGAAACAGTGTATTTAGCATTTGGAGGTTTCTCAGATTTCCTAGATGTCTTGGATTTTTGGAAGATGTGTTTCTCAATGCTATTCATGGGTTCAAATTGGTCTGGAAGTCGAGATTTTTGGTTCAGACATTGAAGGTGTGTAATGACAGTTGAATAGCATGTGGATAATATTTTGGGTCCATCTTTGGCGATGTTCATAGCGTGTTGATAGGGTTGATGAGGAAAATTGTAATGAGGTCTACTTCTCATTCCTTCCCACCACCAAAATGTTTAGTAGAGACCTATTCTATATCTCTATCTTGGCCGACATTGAGGATTATGTTTTTTCAGAGATAACATATAAAAGCATTTGATTTGGATGAGTTTGTGTGTGGCCTTTTGTGTTGAAGACATGAGAGATTGAAAGAATCCAATTGATGTGTGAGAGTTGTGTTGTAGATTGTTACCAGAAGTAGTTCCAGCTATGCAAACTGTATTTCAATGGTGTATTCTCTTGTATCTTTCTTTCTTCAGCAATGAGCCTTTCTGGGCAGTGAGCCCTCTAGCATTGAGACATTCTGGGCAGTGAGCCATCCTTTGTAAAATCACTTTAACCAGTGTCACCTTAACTGGTGTTTATATATTGAGAATTAGCATTCTCTATGGTTTTTCCCTTCTTGGGTTTTCCATGTAAATTTTGGTGTTTCTTGTGACTGATCTATTATTTGCATATGTTTTCATGTTTATCTATTTTATTAATTATGCTAATTGTTTTAGATCTATGAATAAAGTTTAAAAGAGGATTTTATTGTCAACTAATTCACCCCCATCTCATTTTCCTAGATATTCAACAAATTACTAGTCGTATGCCCTTTTCTCTTATGATATTCACAAAACTCATTGTCATTCTACTGTGATGGTTTCATTCTTAGTTGAAATAGTCAATTATTGGGTAATGTAATGAGCTTGCTAGCAACAAGTTTCTTCAATATTGAATCAATCAGTTCACCCAAAGGCATATATTTCCTTTGTGTTGTAGGTCTTGGTGCCCTTTGGGTATTAAATTGATTGTTAGATGAGTTAGCTATGGGAAAATTTATCATAGGTTTGACCATATTCATATCCATAATACCATCATTCATTGTGTTCTGATTTTTGTTCTCACGTGGTCTCTCAGTTGCAAGATTTAGAATTGTTGGATGAGCATCAACAAACTGTATTTAATCATCTCAAAGTGTATCAACAATGTATGAGTCATAGTTACAATCACAAGGTAAAGCCTCACACATTTGAGGTGGGTGACTTGGTCCTAAGAGAAAACCCTTAAAATCAACAAGACAAAGAGAAAAATGGCAAGTTCCAACCTGTAAAGCCCCTCCTCAATCAAGCTTTGATTAACTTAGTTGACCATGGTTGACCCTATTACTAAATGCTATAATTCAATAGGATGGGCTATGTTAGATGGATAGATTGGTGAGAATAGCAATTGAACCAAGTTGCAGAATCTTTTCACCTCGCGGTGTACATTTTGATGTGTTATAGGTTTGAAATCCTATATAATCCACTGATTGGATAATCTTGATCTGACGTATGACAACTATATCTGAATTTGTAGGACTTTTATTATGGTGTATAAATTAGGATGCATGCCTTATGAATGGTTGGAATTTATGAGGATTATGATAATTGCTCTATGTGGATTGCATTGTTTTATGGTAAAATGATTTGTATGATGTCAATTCTATGCAAAGTGATTGATTTGTATTCTTATTTATGTGGTTAATGTTATATGAGGCTATTGGGAAATACTAATGTTTAATTGAGATGCAAAGGAAAAGTATCCATGTGACCATGGAAACATTATGGAGAACCAAACCTAGACCTATGTACATTCGTAAAACCAGGGGTTGTCTATTTGGAGAGACAACACCCCGTATGTATCGTATTTTATTCATGAAAGTAGATGTTGCATGTGTGTTAAATTACATTTATTAATTTGTTTAAATCCAACAAGAGACAATTTCCATGTGTAATTCTGTAATCTATTTTATTGTGTCACTTGACACGTGTTGATTCGTGTCTTGATTTTGACTTGTCTCTTGGAGGGAGATTGTTTCAACCAAAGCCCTTTTTAAATATTTGAGTGTGGTCCCAAATTTGCCTTGGGTAGAGAGTCTTTGGAGTGGTCAACTCAGGTTTGACCCATTGGTTCACTTTAGATGGGTTTCCAAGAGGTCAAATGGACTCCTAGGGTTAGTTTATGGGTCTTTCCAAAGGTCCATAGGGTATACCTATGGGCTAGGGGTATTTTTAAACATGTGAATACTCCCATGTGACTGTTTAGTCACCTCATAAATTGGTTTTCCCAAGATGAGAGAAAATCCAACTTGGAAGGTTCCTCCTAGGATAGATAACCTTCCTTTCTTGTGTCAGTTTCTCTTCCCCACCTTCTCTTACCTTTTCTCTTTCTAGTTTTAGTAACCTGTAAGAGGTTGGGAAGACCAACCAATGGGAACTCTCACTCTATCCAAGAGGTTGGGATGAGTGAGAGAAGCTTTCTTAGGCAAGGATTAGGGACTTAGAGAGTAATCACCCACTCTCCATCTTTGGAGATCTTGCAAGTTTTTTTTTGAAAAGAATAGTTTTAGGATAGAATTTTGGCTAAGTGTTGGAGGAAAGAATTATGGAATTGGGTTGCTCTTCCTCACACTAGTTCTAGCAAACCTTTGGGCAGATTGAAGGTTGGTTCATCTTCTTTCTTACATGTTGAATAATTATGTTTAAAAGATTGCTTGTATGCAAATGTTGTATTCTTGTATTTCCTTTGTGAAATTATTATATGATCTTCCTTTGATTTCTTTCAGGTTTTTTTTCTTGTGATTTGGGAGTATCCAAGGCATTCTACTCTTGGGAGAGTAGGATGGTCTTGGGGGTGGAAGGAGTTTGACAGCCTTAGAGTGAGAGGCTCTCATTATGAGAGTGATCTCAAGGGTTTGTTATGTGACCCTTGCTGCATAGCCTTGTTTATGCATTTGGGGGGGTTATAAGGGGAGAAAGTGGATTTGTGATGCACAATATTCACTTACTGGCCAATAAGAGAATATTACTACTACAAGAGGGGCCTGCACATGCAAGAAGGCCAACTACCTAGAGCTCACTGCTCAATGGGAAGTCTCACTAACTTACAATGATGGATTATATAGATCTAGTATCTTGTACTACTTCAAAATAGCATCTATAATGTCAGATCCAGTATCGGTTTCTACTCTGCTTCTTACATAAACCCTTAACCTATAATTTTCATAATAGGTCTGCCTTATTTCATCTAAATATAATCTTTTCTCTTACTTACAAATGTTCTACAATGATCTCTCTTATATAAGAGTCATTTTACAATGATGCCAAGTCAGCTTACAAAGATTTTACAATAATAAACAAAATATAATATAACAAAAATCATGTCAGCCTCTATGCCAGTATGCTTCCTTTCTTTGCCGGTGCCGATGGTCTGAGTGCCAGTGTAGAGTCTAATATTGCTAGTGCTGGTGTAATGCCTTGTCGATGCCATAGGATTATAAGGTTGCCATCAATGACAAAACCTTCAATCACCTACAATGTCTCATTGGAGTGTGCATATACCAACAATCTCCCCTTTGGCATTGATGGAAACACTCATGAGAAAATTCAAAAGTGTATCCAAAACTTGTAATCCAAAAATATGTTACAAAAAATATAAGAGCTCCCCCTGAGCAGATAAGTCTTCTGCCGGTTATTTTCTCATACTACTACTCCCCCTTTGGCATTAATGACAAAGGTTGTCAAGATGTTAGTAGAGTTGTAGTCTCACTCAACCTTGTAACTAGGTGGTTACAATTTGAAAAACATCTGCCAAAATCAAGTTTATACTTTCCATAAACTTATTGATGTCCTTTATTGTCGTCTCTGTTCTTTGAACTATACCAGTGAGGTGTTGCATATGCTCTGTCAGTGTTCTCTATCCCTATACTAATGCCTCAGATATTTCCTTCGGTAATGATGCTAGATAGTCCAATCTTGGACTCAGTCTTAGTCTCAAATGCTTTGCCTTATTTACTATTCTCTCCTTTTCTCTTTCTAACTTAAGTAATTCTTTCTCAAAACTTGTTATCCTTTGCTAAAAAACTGATAATGTATCAGGTGAGTTAACAAAATTGTCTGCAAGTTTATTGATTTCATCCTATACCTTGCTCATTTTCTTATCTATGTCTACTGTCAAAAAGTTTGTCTTGCAAGTATCTTTGTACATAGTTTTAAATTCCTTCAATAAGTTACATAGTTCCAGTAGAAGTGTGTCAAATTCCCTAGTACACTTCTTTATCTGATCTTCAAAGAATTTTTGCTTTTCAATTTCTACCTTATCCTTCAATGTCTCTTCCTTTATTTGCTCAATAGTCACTGTGTTCTCAGTGATGTATTTACACAAAGTGTCAAGTTGTCTTAAAGAATCCTTATTGTCTATGTTAGAATTAGGAGCTATCACCTTCAAAATTGGGATTGTGTCAACTATATCTTTATAAGCCTATGAACTACAATCTGTTATCTTTTTGATGGAGTCCAAAAGTACTTCAGTTACATTTGTTGATTTGTAACCTGTTGAGGAGGAACCAACATTCTGAATTCGACCAGTGGAGGAAGTAACCAGGCTTGTAGTGACCTCTGGTAGGTCAGTCTGTGTTTCCATTTCTTTAAGAAATGGTTTTTGATCTTCTCCTTTTGCCGGTGTCACTGTTTCCATGTGAACCTGTTCCTGTTCTGGAGCCTGTTGCTCTGCTTGTCTCTCTATTTGTTGCTTTGTTTTAGTCTCAATCTGAGTCTCTACCTATTTCTTTGTGTTATCAACTTCAACTTTCCTTTTAGTATTGTCAATGTTGTCAGTTGTTGGTGGCTCACTAGCCATATCTGTCTTGTCGGTTGTATCTTTGTCTATCACAATGTTGACTTTTTGTGTATCAACATCAACTATGTATAGTACCTTAGGATTAGGATTTGTATCCTCTATGTCCATACTCTCATCTGTGAGTTGATCTTTAGTAGTTGTTACCAGTGATGTAATTTGAGGTGGTGGGGATAAGTTATCTTTTACTTTGATGCTCAGAGGTCCACCAACCTTTCCTTTTCCTTTGTCTCTCTCCTTCTGGTATACCTTTATTGGTTTGGGGTTCCTGTATTCTTCCTATTTTTCTTTCTCAACAAGAAATATGTCCCATGCATTTTCTATTTCCTCTTTTACTTCATTCACTCTTCCAACCATTAATGCAATATGCCAGGGTGCAGTAGAGAATACTGATCGGTTGCCTTCTACAATTAAGTCATCAATCTCCTTAGGTGAGTTTACTGGGTAAACAACAAGTAACTTTTCAATTTTGATTTTCTTATCAAGCTCCACAACAACTTGTCTTCTTGCTTCTAGTCTTTTGAATAATTCATCTGGTAGATCATCTATCACATCCATTAAGAACTTCTTATAGATGTCCATGTGTAAAATGACACTGTTTTCAACTTGTTCTTTTTCATCTGCTGACAGTGTATCATAGACCTTTCCTATGTTCTTGAGTTTCCCTTCCTCTATGATTTCATATAGAAATTTGTCAAGAGGGGACATGTTTTGTTTAGTCTTCTTCTTCTTTGGTGTTGTCTTTCTAACCGGAGACCTCACTTCTTGTTGTTTTTGTCTAGTCCTTCTAGGCGAAGGTGTGGATGTTGGTGAAGGATCCCTTTTCCTTACAACTCTTTTGAAAGCTACTAGCATGTCACTCTTTGAAGAAGTAGCTACCGGTGATAGGTGAGTCTCAGGCTGTAGAGTTCCTAACCTATCCTCAGTGATACTGGTTTGTTTAAATACATCTTCTTTAATAGCCTTAGCCTGTCTAGAACCTCTTCTCACAACTGCTTCAACCTTTTTCACTCTCTTCTTAGATTGAATTTATTTTCCTATGGTCTCAGCACTACCAAATACTTCTTCCTTTGGTTCATTTGGTGCTTCCGGAAGTGCTTTAGCATAAGTCTCAATTATATGATCATCAGTCTCATAACCCATCTCTGTTACCCAAATTGTTCCTGGGATGACTACTTCCATCCAAATCTCATCCTTTTTTATTACAAAATATATATCATCCTTGTATTTGTTGACAATTTTCTATGATAGTCTGATTCTTTTGTTCATCCTAACCTTTAGTGCTTGAAAATAGTCATGAATATTCTTTTCTTTGTTTTCACCCATGTTATTGAATACGTCTGTTAACTATTTTCCTACAGGTATATCAAATCCAAGGTTCTTACTGCCTATACCAGAAACCTGTTTGGTTATGTGTAGCATCAAACATACAAGTATATTTCCAAATCTAAAAGTTCCTTTCTTATCCTTCTTGATTTTGCCTAAGTTATCAATCAACTCATCTTTTAACCATTCAAATACATCAATTTTTACATTGTCTTTAACCATGTCATAAGCACTCTTAATGCATAAACTAAAAACTGAGTTAAGTCTATTTGCATGAGTTTCTTTGTACCCTAAAATCATGCTAACAAATCTCACATTTATATCGGTCACATCACAAACTCTCAGAGACCTTCTGTCTAATGTTGCACTAGTTAAGTTCATTACTAGGTCATTGGAGACCTTCTTAGTCTTGTCTAGTCTGTTACCGGTGGAAGGTAACCTTGTTACTGCTTTCACAGCTTCCTTTGTAATTTTGTGTATTGAATCAAGCCAAAAGAATGAACCATGTACCCTTCTTAAAACTATCCTAATCACCTCCTTGGGAAATTCGGGATTGTAGAAGATTTCAATGAATCCTAGGGTTTCAACAATTTTATATTCAAGTTTTACATTACCGGAGTCATCACATATAACAGTCTTATACATGCTTTTAATTTCTTCATCTCCTAATTCCTCTATGTTGCAATGAATATATATTCAGGGATCTTTTGCGAAAACAACTCCCTTTGGAATTTGGGAAAAAGCACCTACATTGTCATCTTTCTTAGCTACCTCGGGAACTAGCTAAAATACGGGCCTAGGGCATTTTATAACCTCGACTACTGTAGGGTTTTCTATGAATTCAGGTGCAGAGGAGGATGCCATGAAGATAAATAGCTTTTTCTACCTTTGGATGGATTGATTGTTGAAGTGCTTTGCCTCTTTGCTCGAAATCCCTTAGCTCTACAAATTTCACGCTCTTCGAATGTTTGAAATCTCAGAGAAGTGAAATTGAGCCAAAACCACAAATTTATAATGTTTATTTGCCATCTACCACATTTAATGTATACCGGTTAAGTAGCCACTTAACATTGTTTGTCGATAGAGAAGTAATTTCCAACTTCTCACCATTAACTGAGGGAATTATAGCATATGTCTCATTGATTGCCAAACCCTCAAGAAAGTTTTCTTCAATTTGATGAAGAGCTTCCTGCCAGTGGAGTATTACTCTGTCCTGCCGGTGAAGCATCACTCTGTCCTGCTGGTGAGGTGTTGATTGGTTCTACCAGTGGAGGAGTATTCCCAACAATATTTAGGTCTGACTTTCTAATCCATTGTTTTGAGAATTCTTGCTTAACCTCTTCAAATTTTTCTTTACCTTTCAAGATAGAACTTTTGTTGTCTGCCAGTGATCCTTTGCTTCTACAAAATTTAGCAATTTGCCCAATCTTGTTACATGCATAACAAGTCACATTATTTTTTTGAATAGCTTTCCCATAACCTATGTCGGTTTGTGTTATGCATTGATTAGATAGGTGTCCAAATCTTCCACAACATAACATCTCACATTCATTCTGCAATTTTCAGAGTTGTGACCAACTTTGTTGCATTTTGAACATTGACCGGTGGGTGTGTTGATATTCTAATAATTTCTAGATCTACATTCATTTTCTCTATGACCATACTTATTATAGTTAAAGTATTTTCCATTGAATTTATAAGCATTAGGTTGTCTTACCGGTTCGCTATGATCCTGAGTGTTTGTAGTACTAGAGCTTTCACCAACTTCAAAGCCAATTCTAGAAGTGTCACCTTTATGTTTTTGATTCTTCAGCAAGTTACCAAGTTCCTCTGAGCTTTTCTCAAATTTCTCTTTATGTTGATTTGCAGTATCTAGTTCTCTTTCCAAGACTTCTTTCTGCCTCATCAGTTCATTTGAGTCATTCTGAGTGTGCATCAGATCTGTCTTCAACAAATCATTTTCATAACTGAGTCTTGTGTTTTCATTTGTAGCATCACTTAGTCTTCTAGTCAAATCTTCTTCATTCTTCTTTCTAGCTTCAATTTCTTTACAAAATCTCATAGTCATATCCTGCATCCCATTCTTTGTTGTCATGTTCTCTTGTTTCATCTTGTTTATCATATCATTAAGAGTTTCTTTTTCATCATTCTCATTTTGCATCTTTTCACAAAGTTCTCTTCTCTTTTTTCTTGAAATAGTAAGATTTTCTTGAAGTGCCTGAATGATATCCTGGGCTGCCTTTAGATCATCTTCTAGTTTGATATTTTTCAGTTTCTCTGCATCATAGTCTGAAAGAGCTGCTTCTAGTTGCTTCATCAAATTTTCCATCTCTACCAGTGTCAAGATCTTCCTCAAGCTGTTAGGCTTCTAAAAATAGAGGACCAAGCTCTGATGCCAATTGTTAGGATTCCCACAGATACTAAGAGGGGGGGTGAATCAGTATCTAACTAGTGAATTAAATTTCTTAACTTAAAAAATGTAGAACATATTATAATAGTGTACCGGTATGTAAGAAATAATGCAATAAACAGAATTAAAAGCAACCACATGAAAAACACACCATAACACAATGATTTAATGAGGAAACCCAGTGTGGGAAAAACCTTGGTGGGATTTATGACCAGCAATATTCACTTATTGGCCAATAAGAGAATATTACTACTACAAGAGGGGCCTGCACATGCAGGAAGGCCAACTGCCTAGAGCTCACTGCTCAATGGGAAGTCTCACTAACTTAAAATGATGGATTATATAAATCCAGTATCTTGTACTGCTTCAAAATAGCATCTATAGTGCCAGATCCAATTCTGGTTTCTACTCTGCTTCTTACATAAACCCTTAACCTATAATTCACATAATAGGTCTGCCTTATTTCGCCTAAATATAATCTTTTCTCTTACTTACAAATGTTCTACAATGATCTCTCTTATATAAGAGTCATTTTAAAATGATGCCAAGTTGGCTAACAAAGATTTTACAATAATAAACAAAATATAATATAACAAAAATCCTATCGGCCTCTATGTCGGTATGCTTCCTTTCTCTGTCGGTGCCGGTGGTCTGAGTGTCGGTGTAGAGTCTAATCTTGCTAGTGCTGGTGTAATGCCTTGTCGGTGCCATAGGATTGTAAGGTTGCCATCAATGACAAAACCTTCAATAACCTACAATGTCTCATTGGAGTGTGCATATGCCAACATCCTCAAGGTATTTGGTCCACTTCCACCCTTGTAAACATCACATTATGTGATGAAGTTTAGCCTTGAATGAGAAAGTGTTTGTTGAGTTTTTTTTCCCTTGCTTGTTTGAGTTTGCTTATGTGTATCCCATCTAGAACTTGGTTCTCCAAGCTCGGGGGTGGCTTCTAGTAAGCCTAGGTTGGGAGGTGAGCTCTCCATGGTCATAGCCTTAAAGTTTGTTTTGCAAGATTGCTTGGAATATTAAAAAAAAGAAGAAGAAAGCTAGGAGTTGCTGATTTTACTTAAGTTGCAAAAAAAGAATAAGACATGTGATATTATATTTTAAAACGTAATTGAAATGGAAGGGACATTTGAGTGGTTTTATTTTTGTCTTTGTAAAAAACAAAAAAATGTTGTTTGTGTTTTTGCCCAAAAGTTTGGGCATGACATTTTGGTATCAGAGCTCTAGGTTCATACACTGGTGAACATGGGCTACATTCAAAACTTAGTTGAACCAAACTATGGCTTTGAAGTATAACACCTAGGTGGAAACTTGCGAAATAGCAAAGTGAAACAGAAGTGAAAATTCTTTTAAATCAACAGATCAACATATATCAATTCAAGGGGTTCAAAGGGTCACTAAAAGCCCTGAAATTTGAAACTAATTAGTCATATTGTTTATGGCATAATAAGACCCCAAAGGCTACAAAAATTTTAAAATTATAAATATTCTCAGTTTTTAATAAACAAAATTTAGATCATTAGTACTTATAAGGTTACCATTCAATTGGAAACCAAATGCAATTATTGCCCTAATTAAATCAAGTATGAGGAGTTAATTCTACAATAAAATAACTCTAATGGTAACTAAGAGAATACCATCCATCAAGGTATGTTATTGACATGGCAAGTCAATCAAGCTAGTTAGACATAAGATGAAGGCGCAATAAACAAGATATTTGAGATAGTGATAGCTCAAGTTAACTTTTTAAGCTATGCGAAGATTTTGGTGGTTCGAAAATGAGGGCCGCCATTGGAGACAAGAATGAAGAAGAGTTAAGAGGTACTCTTGTGAATATTAGAAAGAAGCATTAACCTATCCTAATGAAGAGGTACCTTAAGAGGTTTCTTATTAAGAACATTTGTTAGACAATCCTCGTAGCAATGCAGAGAAGCTAGAGTTGTATAACCTTGAAGATAAGGACTAAAATGATGAATGATAATCTCCTTGATAAGTGGACCCTAGTAATATTATAGATGAATTAACTAAGGAGAAAGGAGACATTAACTTCTTGGGTTAAAACACATAATTACAATAAACCCTAAGTTCATCTGTAGTTATATAATTGGGGAAACAAGCAAGTAAAGCCACAACTGGTTCCTTGATGGGAAGATAACCTTGGAGAAATTCAAATAATAGTAAAAAGAGTAGAGAGAAATTAGGAATCATGAAAAAAAAAAAAAAAATCCCTATTGAAGTATAAGGAGAATCAGGGTCTAATAACCTAGGAATGATTAACTTATATCCATTCAGAACCTAAGGAGAAAAGTGCAACCCAATCATGGCTAGTCGCTAGATACAAGACAATATGGAACACAATTTAACTACTTGGTACAACCAAAGTAGGTTTGTAAATTATGGCACTCAAGTGTGAGAGTATGTGAAACATTATGTATGAATGAAACAACATGTAGTTGGAAAGGGCTTATGGAAAGATAGTATAGCGGTATTATAATACCAAAGTTTTAATGAAAATTAGTTGGCAGTATAAAATGTTTTATGAGAACTATGATAAGGAGCCGAATTATGTGGTTAGCTAAGGGAGAACTTGGAAATTATGGGGGTATTAAGACATTGGTAATTATTGGACACCTTTATGTTATACCGTAATTGGGTAACAGGATATTATGATGATAAGGTAGTTTATGTGGAGTGAAGGAAATCGTAAGTTGTGATATGCCGAAATTGGCTAGTAAGTAAATATAAATAAGTAATATGGAAAGAGATAACTTCATTTTACCAAATTTTATTAATAGGGTAAGTGTTGGTCACTTCTCGAGTGCACACCCCCTTGATATAATAAGTTGCATAAGTGAAGTAGGAGAGAACAAGTCAACTCTCTGCGTTGATTGAAATATGTCATGAAATGTGTGGATAGGAATTAGTTGTCAAGCATTATTGATTTTACTTGACAATTATTCCACCCCAAATGTTCTTAACCATAAGTATCAGTACATTGGCAACATGCTCCTTATTGACGAGAGAAAATGGATGATTAGAGGTGAAAATTCAAGGAGCTATCAAAGGTGCTAAGAAAACAAATGATGTCCCTAGTTAAAATTTTTTTATATGATTACGTTTTTCAAATCCTAAGTGTTTCTAAGTACACAAGTGACAATTTTGTACCGAACTATCCACCGCGTGTAAGTAAGACATGAAAGTGTCGATGCATGAGTTACCACGTAATATTGAACCAAGGTTTAACATTTCAAGAAAATTAATGGAAGTCGTAAAAGAATGGATGGAGAATGGTAGAGTTAGTGCAATCACCTGTTAGATATAATTAGGGATGTTAATAACCCTAAATAGATAACGGATTATGTCGGAAACTGTGGCTTGCGAGAGCAATCACGCGAAGGTTAAAATGGAACATAATCTATAAAATGATTTCAATCTCTTGTGTATAAGATATTTTGTAAATAATAAAGGAATATAGATAATCTAAGAACCTTAAGAGTCTAATAATCACCTCCGAACACACTTAGGACGTGTGATCTTGGGTGATGTGTTGCGGTTACTCCCTATAGCATGGCTAGTATGGTCATCTTGTTTCGAGTTTTGATTCGACGGTATTTTTGACTTTCTTTGAATAGTATATTGTGAAATAGGGGATAGTACTTTCTTTTATTTATTAATTTTAATGATGAAAGGACCACTAAATTTATGTTTCTTTTATTGGAGCTATGTCACTTGCCATGTTGCTAGTTTTAATATCTTTCAATTGCCGGCATTTTTCTTCTTTTGATTGGACTTGGCAAAGGTAACTTTATTTTGATCTTTTAAAGTGTCAAGTGGTCATATTGATGGTTGATATAGCTAGCCCTAGTGATGTGGTTTGTGTAATGTCTATCATGTTCGTTGAACCACTGATAGTGTGTCAAGGGAGAATACCGCAAGGAGTGAAATTAGGCACACAAAATAAACAAAGAATGTTATTTCGAAATAAGATAAAGAAAGGAATATCCTCCTTAATAAAATTATTTGCGAGTAATCTAAGAGAGAAAATTTATAAAAAAAAAAATGTGATCTAGGCATAATGAATTATGGCAGTGGTGATAATTACAGGCTTGTTAATTTGGCATGTGTATGGAGATGTTTGCGTGGATGATATCTAAATTAATTATTATTATTTCTCATCACTCCCTTAAAATGGGATTGGTTATATAACTTAATGTTTGGGGTTTGTTTGCAAATAATGTACCCTATGTAACTTAAACCTTGGTGCCTAGAAATACCAGCATTGTGGGCCCTAAAAGTAGAAAATTTCCCTACTTATGGGTAGATTCGAATAACTTAAACTTGATTATTCCTTGTTGCCTAAGGATGTTGGAAGAAATCATGCACCTAGGGTGGTTTACCAAATATGCAATTAACCCCCTTACAAGGCACCTTGATGTAAAATAAGTAGATTCATTATGGATAAACTGTGATGTCAATTTTCTTTAGTGGAAAGCATGGATGACAATAGCAGTGGGATAAACATGTTTTACATGAATCCTTAATAAGTATGACTCCTAGAAATTAAATAAGTAAACTATTATGTGTAACCTTGATTATGGGAGTTGATGTGTGTTATTGATATGATTTTGATGATGCATTAATACAAATTGTTGAAAGATAGAATTTTGTAACCACCTACTGAGATTGAAGGGAAGTGTAATAAACATACTAAGAATTTAACCTTATGAGGATAGTAAGCTAATTTTAATAATAAGTTGGTTTTGGTATTGCATTTTTTCTAGTAGACAAGATAAAATTTAGAGTAACTTATTGAAATTGTGGGAAATGTTATGTCCCTATTTCGTATTCTACTCATGCGACTTCCAGGAGTAAGTCAAACTCTAGGGGAGGAGGATGTAGAGCCCCTCCTCAATAAAGCTTTGATTAACTTAGTTGACCATGATTGACCCTATTAATAAATGTTATAATTCAATAGGATGGGCTATGTTAGACGGATAGATTGGTGAGAATAGCAATTGAACCAAGTTGCAGAATCTTTTCACCTCACGGTGTATATTTTGATGTGTTATAGGTTTGAAATCCTATATAATCCACTGATTGGATAATCTTGATCTGACGTATGACAACTATATCTGAATTTGCAAGAATTTTATTATGATGTAGAAATTAGGATGCATGCCTTATGAATGGTTGGAATTTATGAGGATTATGATAATTTCTCTATGTGGATTGCATTGTTTTATGGTAAAATGATTTGTATGATGTCAATTCTATGCAAAGTGATTGATTTGTATTCATATTTATGTGGTTAATGTTATATGAGGCTATTGGGAAATACTAATGTTTAATTGAGATGCAAAGGAAAAGTATCCATGTGACCATGGAAACATTATGGAGAACCAAACCTAGACCTATGTACGTTCGTAAAACTAGGGGTTGTCTATTTGGAGAGACAACACCCCGTATGTATCGTATTTTATTCATGAAAGTAATTGTTGCATGTGTGTTAAATTGCATTTATTAATTTGTTTAAATCCAACAAGAGACAATTTCCATGTGTAATTATGTAATGTATTTTATTGTGTCACTTGACACATGTGATGATTAGTGTCTTGATTTTGACTTGTCTCTTGGAGGGAAATTGTTTCAACCAAATCCCTTTTCAAATATTTGAGTGTGGTCCCAAATTTGCCTTGGGTAGAGAGTCTTTGGAGTGGTCAACTCAGGTTTGACCCATAGGTTAACTTCAGATGGGTTTCCAAGAGGTCAAACAGACTCCTAGGGTTAGTTTAGGGGTCTTTCCAAAGGTCCATAGGGTATACCTATGGGTTAGGGGTACTTTTAAACATGTGACTACTCCCATGTGACTATTTAGTCACCTCAAAAATTGGTTTTCCCAAGATGAGAGAAAATCCAACTTGGAAGGTTCCTCCTAGGATAGATAACCTTCCTTTCTTGTGTCAGTTTCTCTTCCCCACCTTCTCTTACCTTTTCTCTTTCTAGTTTTAGTAACCTGTAAGAGGTTGGGAAGACCAACCAATGGGAACTATCACTCTATCCAAGAGGTTGGGAAGAGTGAGAGAAGTCTTCTTAGGAAAGGATTAGGGACTTAGAGAGTAATCACCCACTCTCCATCTTTGGAGATCTTGCATGTTTTTTTTTGGAAAGAATAGTTTTAGGATAGAATTTTGGCTAAGTGTTGGAGGAAAGAATTGTGGAATTGGGCTGCTCTTCCTCAAACTAGTTCTAGAAGACCTTTGGGCAGATTGAAGGTTGGTTCATCTTCTTTCTTGCATGTTGAATAATTATGTTTAAAAGATTGCTTGTATGCAAATGTTGTATTCTTGTATTTCCTTTGTGAAATTATTATGTGATCTTCCTTTGATTTATTTCATGTTTTTTTTTCTTGTGATTTGGGAGTATCCAAGGCCTTCTACTCTTGGGAGAGTAGTATGGTCTTGGGGGTGGAAGGAGTTTGACAGCCTTAGAGTGAGAGGCTCTCATTATGAGAGTGATCTCAAGGGTTTGTTATGTGACCCTTTCTCCATAGCCTTATTTATGCATTCGGGGGGGGGGGGGGTCATAAGGGGAGAAAGTATGGCATGAATGCCTTGGGGGTCATAAGGATGTTTGGGGCTAAGATGGATTTATGTTGTATTTGTTGGCTGCCATGAGATGGTTTGTGATCTACCATTCTTGTAGTCTCCTCAAGGTATTTGGTCCACTTCCACCCTTGTAAACATCACATTATGTGATGAAGTTTAGTCTTGGATGGGAAAGTGTTTGTTGAGTTTTATTTCCCTTGCTTGTTTGAGTTTTCTTGTGTGTATCCCATCTAGAACTTGGTTCTCCAAGCTCGAGGGTGGCTTCTAGTAAGCCTAGGCTGGGAGGTGAGCTCTCTATGGTCATAGCCTTAAAGTTTGTTTTGCAGGATTGGTTGGAATATAAAAAAAAAAAGGAGAAAGCTAGGAGTTGCTGATTTTACTTAAGTTGCAGAAAAAGAATAAGAGATGTGATATTATATTTTAAAACGTAATTGAAATGGAAGGGACATTGGAGTGGTTTTATTTTTATCTTTGTAAAAAAAAAAATTTTGTTGTTTGTGTTTTTGCCCAAAAGTTTGGGCATGACACAACCAAATTATCTTGGGCCTTATGTCATCACAATGACCTATGGATTGCTAGACTTGTGTGAATATTGTTGTCATTGATGTCAAGCCAGATATCCAATTTGGACCAAACAGTGTATGTGGTCAAGATATTAGTCTAGATGTTGTTATATGGATCCTAATCAAATTCAAAGGTTAAATTTTCTCCACTTTTATCAACATGATTTCCCCCCAATTTATTCAATGGGGGTTTGGGGGGGCAGCGCCCTTTGAGAGGTCCAGGGGAAACACACCTGGTGCACTCCCTATCGCGATATAGGGCGAGACTGAGGGGTAGCGCCCCGCGTGCCCCGAACAAATTTTATTATTTTATAAAGGCGTCAGGTGCTATTTTTATATTGGCTGACATATTGTAAGCCTAATTTTGTAATCGACAGAAGTCTTGATAAAATGGCTAATGGTTAGGGTTTTCTATAGAGAATTTTGTAGCATTTTCTAGTGGTATTGAGTTGCAAGGGATTTTTGGTTGTAATCGGTTCGATTTACTAGAAAATAATATTGGACTCTTTGTTTGGTGGATGTAGCCCAAGTTTGGGTGAACCACATTAAAATTATCTCCTCTCTATTATTATTTTTGTGTTTTTCATTCCTCTGTTTAATCACTATTTGCATATAATTGATATTTTCTGCATGCAATTCCTAACAGTGGATGTGGTATGCAAGGTTGTACGCAGTCAATATGTGAAGTTCAAATGTTGCTGTCAGATATTATATATGTTGTGGATATCTTTGGATGATTCTTGTTCCATATTTTTTTAGTACACTTTGTGTTCTCTTTGATCCCAGTATCAGTTATGTGTCCCGATATTAGTTGTTTTGGTCAATATCAGTAGTATCTCTTCGAGCTTTGTGTTATGGTCCTCTTGGTACATGTGGAGTCTACATTTTGGATATATTGAGCTTGATCTTGTAACAATGGGTGGCTATTCTTGGGTTTGGATGACCCTGCCCCATTCCGGTAATCTCGGTATATGTATTAGCAATTGAAGTATGTAAAGGAAGTGTGTAGAAGTCTTGTGGAGGCCGATATGAGTATATTGATAACATGTTGGGGATATCTAACACAATATTTTTTATTTGTGTCCTCTGGTCTATATACATATGCATATGCAGTAGCATGATGACAAGGATAAGTTTATGAAGGTGTTTGGTGTGCGAAAGAGAGTTAACAATGAAGATAGCAATGCGTGAAGTGTGAGTTGTGGATATAAAAGGAAGATAGTATTGTAGTGGTGCAGTAGTCCTTTAATGGACCTGCTACAAGATAGTTGTACAAAGATCTCTAACTAGATCTACTGTGGAGTTTGAGATTTGTAATCTGAGCTTAACTTTAGAACTGATCCCATGCATTTGGAGATGTAATCCCTTTCAATTTAACCTTTTCAGTTGCAGTGATCATTTTGATAGTTAGCCATTTTCTTTGAATATCTACAATGAGCAGTTTGACAGTGAGCCACTTTTGTAATCTGGGAGTGAGCTACCCGACAATGAACCACACCTTTTGTAAACACAAATATAACCAGTTTTATTCTCCTGAGAGTTAACACTCTTTGTGGTTTTTCCCATTTGGGTTTTTCACATATAAAATGGATAGTGTTTATCTTGTGATTGTGTTCTTCACGATAATTCTACATTAACTATTTTAGATCAGTCAAGTTTGTTTGATATTTTCTATGGAGGGATTTAGTTGTGAAGAAAGTTTTTAGATATGTGAGGAATATTGATTCACCCCCCACCGTCTTAGTATTCTCGTGCTTTCAACCTGATCAACAATTGGTATCGGAGCTTTGGTCCCTTGTTTGGAAAGTCGCTTGAATCATGGCTACTATATGCATGATTGAATAATTTTAGATGGATGAAGATTTGAAGATAAATATTAAAGATTTGGAAAGTGTTGAATCAGAGAATGAATAATTGAAAGAGAATGTGAAGATAGAAAATCAATGTGTGTAAAAGTTGAGAGAGAAAATTCAGAAGTTCAAATTAAGGCATAAGGAGGTTAACAATCAGTTGAAACAAGTGAATGAAACTATCAAAGATCTGATGCAAAGATTGAAGAAATAGTTTTCCTGAAAGAAACAATAAAGAAGAAGTCTAGAGAATGTGAAAATCTCAAACAAGAGGTGAAGAATATGAAGGAAGAAAACAAGATCCTTGATAGTAGTAAACTCCTGGAAGATTTGATTAGCATGCAACAAGTTAATTCAGACAAAGCCGAACTTGGTTTCCAACTTGGTATGTGTTCAGATCAGAATGATAAAGAAGAAAAAAAGAAATAAAAGCCGAAATGGAGAAGAAGTCAGAAGATGAGAGGAAGTCCCAAAATCAGTAATCTAATGCAAGAAGACCACCACTTTGATAGCCTAATTCATAGAGGTACCCATATTTTAATGGATATTATTTTAAAGGAAAGAAATTTGGACATAAGGTAGTAAACTGTAGAAGCATTGAGTGTTATAGTTGCAAGATGTTTGGACATCAAGCAAGTCTTTGTAGAAATCATATTGTGAATAAAAGTTATAAATTTCATGGATACTGTTACATTTGCAATAACTATGGACATAAGGACAATCGATGCAAATACAAATCACGTCTAGTAAGATTTGCAAGGAAGACTATTAGTCATTTCAAATACAGACAACCCAAACATTATGCTAATCAATAAAGAAATGGAAATGTGTTAGAGTATTCGGGTATTTACTTGATTAATTAAACAATATTTGTTTAATTATTTAAGTTCCCTTTATCTCTTTTACACTTAAGCTAACTTTAGGTGCATAATAATTAATTCTCTTATTAATTATTTTGTGCAAGCCTAGGTTTTCCTTTTTAGGGTTTCTTGACCTATTAGAGGTGGGATTCTTTTCCTTTGTATTATTCCATTATCACCTTACACATTTTGGTGAATATTGAGCTCTCATTATTTTGAGCATATTTTCCATGTTTTGCTTTTCTGTTATTTGCTTCCTTGCTTCTCCTTGTAAAAGGTTATTCAGCTTGCAGAGATCTTTAGGCTCCTATGGTGTTGTTTTTCTCAACTATCACATGGTATCAGAGCTTCAAATTTGTAGCTATCTATTCTTGTTTTGAGAATTTTTGCATTGGAAGCAGATCTAGGGTTTCAGGAAGTTTTTTTATGTACTTAGGGATAGGCCTTTTTTCTGAGCACTTTGGGCCTAAATGAACCTCACCATCATGCTCAGAAGGCCCAAAAACCCCTATAGTCATATAAAACTTGACCATTTTTGGCTCCTGAGCCTTTGGGAGTAATTTTTCTCCAGTATTAGGTCGTACGGCCCTGACATGCAGTTCGAGAAAAAAATTCAATTTTTTTTTGCCCTTTTACGGCATGTAGGCCGATTTTTTTATTTTTTGAAAAAAAAATTTTAAAAATCAAAAAAATCAAAAAGTTATTTTAAAAAGGCAAAAAAAGTGTGTTTTAACAAAAAAATTGTTGGGGGCTTTTCCCACAGTATGCAGGGTACCGTGGGGCCCCCTAACCTGCTGCAGGTCTAGCATTGCCAGTGGTTCTAACACCAAAGGCATCTACCTTCTCGGCCCCTATCGGTACCGCCTTCTCGGCCCTTGCCGCCGCTACAGTGTCTCGCCATCCCCTCGCTATGACCACTGCCCGCGGCTTCCATGCACTGCCCACCGACTCCCCCGCCGTCGCCCGCACTATGCCCATCGCCCACCAGTTCCTCGCCACCCGTAGGCTCCCTGCGTCACACCGGAAATATCCCCATGTCACTGGAAACTGCCTCACGTCACTGGCCAGAGCTTCGTCGGCCATCGAACACCCTTTGCCCAGTCGTCGCTGCACCACTACAGCACCACCCGCTCGCCATCGGAGCGCTACCCATGGGCCACCTCTTCCAGGCTCCTGCCATAGGACCTCCACCCTCTTGTCTTTTAAGGGGGGGTTCATTTTTTGGCTTGGGAAGATGGAGTCATTTTTTCAAAAATGAATAGGCGTCGAAAATCTGGTTCCAAGCTTGACCTTGGGATGTTGGAATTTTTTCCCAATTTTGCTGCTTAGCTATTTTATTTTTCCAGTCAAAGTGGGGTCATCTTTTTGCACTCCGAGAGCCATAGAATGAGCATCCGAACTCCATTTTTTGAAAACTTTATATCGTTGGAAAGCTTGTCCCGTTTACTTTCTAGCCATATGAGTTTTCTTTCTAGATTCTTCTCCAAGAATATTTTCTTCAGTTTTTTTCTTTTCAGCACTCTGTGGATATCTTGGTTGTTTTAGGTCCTGGGATCTCTTCTCTAAGTAGGATGTCTCGGTTTTGGCTCTTCTTTTTGTTTATAGTATTATTATCATTGTAGCTTCTTTTATGTAAACACACTGAGATAAAGTGCCATCATGCAATGTTTACTTGGGATCTTGCACATCTTGTGCCTTGTTGTACATGCACTACTTATAAAGTGCCATGAGGGGGTTGATGTTTTCCTTGTTTGCCATCCACCTTTGTCAAGTGAGTGTTCCTTCCATGAAAATTTGTACTTTCTCTATGCCTTCAATGTTCCTGGTTCTTCATCATGCAGTTCTTGTTGGTCGTTCTTTTTCAGTACACCTGTCCCTCTCCCTCTTCAGCATTATGGGGAGGTTTGTCCTGTTGGTTTTAATGCTTCCGTGGTTCAATTGATCATCTTTTCAGGCTTTGGTTTCTCATGCCATTTGTATCTTTGAGTTGATTTGTTTTCCTTAATTCTTCCATGGTTCGATTGATCAGCTCTTCAGGCTTTGGTTTCTCATGCCATCTGTATCTTCGAGTTCAGTTGTTTGCCTTTGTTTTCCTTCTGATTTGAGTAGTGTCATTTGATGGCACTCATACAGATTACAATCTTCTCTACCTAGTCATGTTCTATTGCAGTCGAGGTTCTTTAGATCAGCAGTTATTCTTCGACAATGTTTGTAGGTTCTTCATGCTTCAGTTATTCTTTTGATCTTCTCTTATTCCTATCGTTTTGGAACATTCTTGTTTGGAGGCTTTTTCAGTCCTTCTTTCCTTTTCCATCTTTGTTTGGAGTATATTTTTTTCCCACATGGTTTTCTCTATTTCTCCGGTTCATAGAGATTTGATTGTATCTGGGTACCTGATCAGACCTTGTTGTCGGGACCCATCTTTCTTGCTTTCAGTAGTTGTTCTAGGTTTTAACTTCTCACTAAGTCTAGCTTAAGGGGGGGTGTTAGAGTATTTGGGTATTTACTTGATTAATTAAACAATATTTGTTTAATTATTTAAGTTCCCTTTATCTCTTTTACACTTAATCTAACTTTAGGTGCATAATAATTAGTTCTTTTATTAATTATTATGTGCAAGCCTAGGTTTTCCTTTTTTAGGATTTCTTGACCTATTAGAGGTGGGATTCTTTTTCTTTGTATTATTCCATTATCACATTACACATTTTGGTTAATATTGAGCTCTCATTCTTTTAAGCATATTTTCTGTGTTTTTCTTTTCTGTTATTTGCTTCCTTGCTTCTCCTTGTAACAAGTTATTCAGCTTGCAGAGATCTTTAGGCTCCTGTGGTGTTGTGTTTCTCAACTCTCACAATATGGAGAAATTTGGTGAGAAGAATGTGATGAAGTATGATGAATCAAAGATGAATTAAAATTTGGTCTGGAGAAAGAAGAGTGAGAACAAAGGAAGTGATCCTAATGTACCAAAATTTGATGCACGCACCCCTTCCTCCACTAACTAAGTATTGAGCTTTGGGTCAAGGGGAGTGTTGTTCTAAAATAAATCTTCTATCCTCCCCATCTAAGTGGATCATGTTTCTAATCTGACATGAAAATTCTTTGAGTGACATTCAGTAATCAGAGGAATCTTGTTGACATCAACGATAAGATAGATCTTGGCGACTAAACCCTAATGAAGTATTTTTAACAAGATAAGTATCAGTTTTTTAATTCATTTCTTTCATATCAATTATTTGTGATTGAGAAGATTGAAAACAATAGAGAAGCAAAAAATTGAGTAGTGCAAGAAATCATGGAAGGCAAACTGATCATCGAAGAACCTATCAGTGAAAATTTTTAGACTTTGGACAAAGTACTTTTGGATGAATTTGACCCAAAGAAAATCAAAGTTGTTGAATCTAGTTTGAATGATGATGAGTTACAAAGCGTCAAAGGTTTAGAAGGAAAAGGTTTGAATCTTTGGACCAAATTCCCTTGGTTCGATAATGTAGAAGTTATCAAGATAATTCTCATTTGTGTGTAGGTTAACATCATTGTGTTGGATAAACCCTATCCAATCATGAAGGAAATCATTTGTTTGATTAGTGACTTGAGCAACAATGGAGAAGTTTTGGCAAACAAGTCAATCTTGAACAAAGAAGTGGAAGCCCTAGTCAGTGTGAAGGGTGATCAATGAGCCTTAATCATTAACACAATCGTCAACCCTATGGTGAGGTATGTTGCCTATGACATCTCTTCTAAAATCTATTTTAGAAATAAGGAAGGTGCCACCTGGGAAATTGCAGTGTATATGGAACATATGCTTGTAGTGGAGAACAAATCATTCAACTTGTGTGAATTGTTGAAATAATTTCTATTAGAGAATATTAAGATGACGAAAGAGAAGAACTATGCTTTCCGATTTGGATCATTACTTGAAAGTTTGGTGATGTACTATTTGGGATCTCTTTCGGTAAAAGATAATATTATATGAAAGTCTAGTGTTCCAATTGCAAGGCAGATATTTAGATATTTGAAAAATCTGGCTAACAAAGAGGAAGCTTGTAACACCTATTTCAAATCATTTATGGACATGTGGAGTGTTGGCCCAATTTTTGTATCTTTCGGTTTTGGAGATTCTTCCTTTGAAAAGAAGAAAAGGAGAAAGTTTGTTCCCATTAGTTTTTCAAAGCCAAAAAGAAGGAAGGTGAGAAATGTTGTGGTGATCAGTGATCCAGAATCCCCTATAGCTGGTGGAATTTCAGAAGTTACAGAGAAGGTAGCTAGAGATTCAGATGATGAGTCCAATTTACTAAAATTAGTTGACAATATGGATGGAATCAAGAAAATTGGTGCTATGTGACTGACTTTAGTCGAGTCTGACAAAATTGAGAGTATTATGATGAAGCATCTGATCCGGAACAACATGAGACCTGAAGATATCAATAATCTCCTTCTAGAATCTTTGAATGAGGTTTTAAAAGAAAGAATGTCTGAGCAGTCAGTTGAGGAAAAAAGATCTGGATATGCATAATCTATTGAATGAATATATTGTTGCACAAAAGAACTTATCAACATGTATTGAGGAATTGTGGGACTATATTTTTAGTGGTAGAAGAATCTATAGGTATTGTATCTCTTGGTTGATAGCTGCAGTGAAGCACAAAAGTAAGATTGATGCTATTGAGGATGAGCTGACAAGTGTAGGCAAATCTTTTGACTTCTTGAATAATAAGGATGGTGTGCAAAGGAAAAGAGTTAACACTCTTCAACCTGAGCTCTTATTGCTGCAAATGCAAAGAAGACTTTGTAAACATGTTTTGGAAGGTTAAGGAGATTGTTGAAGCTAAGTTAGAGAATTTTTCAACATTGCTTGAGAATGCAATTGAGTATGAGTAGAATCCATCTGCTCTGGATAGTTTTTCACCTTTAGTCGACCTGTTGATAGAGTGAAGAAGTCTTTTAGTTAGTATTAAATTGGCCACACATTCTTGAGAAGTTCTTCTTCTGGATTTGAAGGAAAAGTACAAGTTTATATTTCCGAAGAAGAGCAATTGAAGGGCATTATGTGATACACAAGTTTTGACATTTTTCTGATTGTATATATTATGTCTTTTTTTTTCCTTTTTCATCAAAGGCATCCTTTGTCCTTGATGTCAAAAGGAGAGAAAAGATAGTAAAATAATATGGTTTATTGGATTTGAGGAGTTGCATAAGTAAGGGAAATTTGTGCACAATTGTGCTTTGGATATGTTTTGCCATCAATGACAAAGGGGGAGATTTCTAGACTTGTGTGAATATTGTTGTCATTGATGTCAAACCAGCTATCCAGTTTAGACTGGACAATGTATGTGGTTTGAATATTAGTCCAGATGTTGTGGATGTGGTATGAAAGGTTGTATGCAATAAGTATGTGCAATATAGATGTTGTTGTTAGATATTATATGTGTTGTGGATATCTCTGGATGATTCTTGTTCCAAATTTTTTTAGTGCACTTTGTGTTCTTTTTATCTCGATATTAGTCATGTGTCTTGGTATTAGTTGTTTTGGTCAATATCAATAGTATCTCTTTGAACTTTGTGTTGTAGTACTCTTGGTACGTACGAAGTCTACATTTTGGAGATATTAAGCTTGATCTTGTAACAATGGATCAGTATTCTTGGGTTTGGATGGCCCTTCCCCATTTTGGTAATCTTAGTATATGCATTGATAATTGAAGTATGTAAAGGAAGTGTGTAGAAGTCTTGCAGAGGCTAAGATTAGCATATTGATAATTTGTTGGGGATAGTCGACACACTATTTTTATTTTTTCCTCCGATATATATACATATGCATATGTAGTAGAATGATGACAAAGATAAGTGTATGAAGGTGTGTAGTGTGCGAAAGAGAGTTAGCAGCAAAGATATCAGTGCTTGAAATGTGAGTTGTGGACAATTGAGGCAGATAGTGTTGTAATGGTGTGCAGTAGTCCTTTACTGGACCTACTAAAGTTGTACAAAGATCTCTAACCGGATCTACTTTGGAGTTTGAGATTTGTAATCTAAGCTTCACTTTAGAACTAATCCCATGCATTTGGAGATACAATCCCTTTCAGTTCAACCTTTTCAGTTACAATAAGCATTCCAATAATTAGCCATTTTCTTTGTGTATCTGTAGTGAGCCACTTTTGTAATCTGACAATGAGTCACCCGATAGTGAGCCACCCTTTCTGTAAACACAAATACAACTAGTTATATTCTCCTGAGAGTCAATACTCTCCATAGTTTTTCCCATTTGGGTTTTCCACATATAAAATCCAATGTTTATCTTGTGATTATATTCTTCATGTTTATTCTACATTAACTATTTTAGATCATCCAGGTTTGTTTGATATAATCTGTGGAGGGTTTTAGTTGTGAAGAAAGTTTTTAAATATGTGGGAATATTGATTCACGCCCCCCCTTCTTAGTATTCTGGTGCTTTCAACCTGATCAACATGGATCAAGTGCATATCAGTTATCATCAACAAAGGGAAAGCCGATGATTCTATCAACAACATGCACCTTTGCAAGTTTTATGCATAGCTTTTTAGATTATCCTAATAAAAAATATTAAAAAAAAAAAAATGTCAAAAATACAAAAAAAAATAAAAATTGTTAGAAATACAAAAAAATAAATAAATCAAAAAGTACAAAAAATAAAAACAATAATAAAAATCGTCACTTTGGTGAAAACCTAGCAAACAGACACCTTGTGACACAAAAAATATTGATAAAAAAAGAGAAATAAATTCGTCCAACAATGAAAACCACTTTGATGGTGCTTTGAGCAAGTATCATGGTGAAAACCAGGTTGCTGGTGCCATGTGTAGAGACTTTTTCTCCTCCCTCCTTCAGGATTTAGTTTCACCCTTTCACTTTGCACACACTCACAACCTATCATTCCATGATAAACTTGTCCATTCTCATCATGGCTTGCTATTGATCCACCTAAGATTGGTTTGCCATTCCATAATAAATCTTTCCATTCCTTTCCTTTCACCCATAATAAATTAGGTCCAATCTGTAACTAGGGGAAGATCCTAAACCTAGTGATAAGAGTAGATTTCTTGGAATCACATGTTTCGAGGAGCATTGTCTTTTCACTCCTTTTTCCGCACAATCCACAATAAATGATCACTTGCATCGCCAATCTGCAATAAAGTATGAGTTCATGGAATAAGTCAGTTTCAAATGAGACACAAGCAACACTAAGCTTTGAACAAATCAATCTTTCGGCAAACATTGACTACAAGAAAGATATTTTAACATTATCCGTCCTTTATCAGGATGACAATATTATGACAAGATCAAACATGTTAACATATGTGGCAAGATACACTAAAAACTTGTGGATTTCATTGATGTTCATTTCAACTCTTTGATTTTCTTTTGATTTTATCTAATTTTGTGTTGAAATCAAGGATCACTGAGAGGGGGGGGGGGTGAATCAGTGATCTACCGTTTATTAAATTTTATGACTTAACTTTAAACCACTGGAAGCACAAGCATGAAACTGAAATACAGAAACACAAAATAACCAACCACAAAATCACAACATTGGTATTTTTACGTGGAAACCCAAATGGGAAAAACCACGGTGGGATTTGAACCCACAATATTATTCCACTATGGCTAGTAGAAAAATAGTATTACAAATGGGGAATACAGTTGCATTCAGGCACACTGCCTAGAGCTTACAACTCAATTACAATAAGGGCTACAACATCAGAAGGTTCACTGCCTTACAGATCATCTAGAGAGATGGATTATAATGAATGAACTCCAAAATAGCATCTAATAATGCCTGGATGAGTTCTGGTTAAGTGCCAAATACTCTGGCTGTATCACCTCAGCTACTCTGCCTTGTTCTTTGTCTCAGTCAGCTACCAGATCAATAATGTGCACATGAAACTACACCAAAATGGATTCTCGATCACCACTCATTCACATACAATTATATCACCCACCAAAAAGATCTTCTCCATTGACCTTATATACAAAATAGATCATTCACCAAGTCGGCCTGCTAGTGTAATGTGTAGTCATATGGTGGCTTGACTAGATCACCAAAGATAAATATAGATCACCAAATCGATGATAAAATGATGTCTCTATGTTGGCCCTATCATCCCATGCATGACTCATAATATTGTAATCACCGGAAAGCTTTCAGACCAAAAATCTTGCTCAGCTCAACTTGAAATATCGGTTAACTAGTTACCGATTCACATCCACTTATAGATAGAAAAGTTTGTAATTACCAGATAGGATTCTCATAAATATTTGCCATCAATGAAAACCCTAAACCATTAATCAAGCATCATTAGCCACTAGATGAGTGTCAATTGCCAACAATATCCCCCTTTGGCATTGATGGAAACACCCATGAAAAATGGTTGTGGTGAAACCTATACACCTGATCAAAATTGCTATAAAAAATGTCTAAGGCTCCCCCTTAGACAAAGAATTGATAAACCTGTAACATGCTCTATACATTGCACTCTTCTATTGTACAATTTTCACCTTTACTCTCCCCCTTTGACAACAATGCCAAAGATGGGGTGTTGTCCAAAACTTATATACAAGGATATCTACTAGAGACATTACATATACTTGAAGATATCAACAAAAATGGCCTTCAAAAATCCTAGGTGAGTGTCTCACTTACTCTTCAAGTTATGGAAAACTGTGATGAATGCACTAAAAACATATGCATGAATCTCTACATCCTTAAATTCAAATGAAATAGGTTGTCCCATAGCCTTCATACAATCAACCTTATTACTTAACATAGTGTCCAGCTTGGGGGAAATTAGATTATGGAGTTCACCAACTCTCCCCAAAATTATATCCTTATCTACATTAAGGCTTGAGATTTGATCATTGAGATCCATTGCCTGCGCTTCTATACTATTGGTTAGGGCTACATTAGAATCAAAAGACCATGAGATACCAACTAGTTTACCCTAACAAATATTAATCTTCTTGTCTATATCTACTGTGAACTTTGGAAAAATAAGACGACTTATATATTTTACTACCTTCAGATAATGTCTCTAAAATTATTTGCAAACCCTTATTCAATCTTACTTGATCATCCTCTATCATCTTTTGGAATGTCCGCATTCTCACCTCCTTGAATCTATCTAAAACCTGCTTAGTAGTATATTTCTCTAAAGAATCAAAATTGGTATTTACTTTATTAATCAATTGCAGTAATTTACCAGAGGGGCTAGAATTAAGATCTAGTTGCACACCTAGAGCCACCTTTTGCAATACATCAATAGACATCAGAATAAACTTTTTATCTTCATTCTTTGATTTGACTACATCCTGACTAACCTGAGATTATACAGCAGCTGCAAGCATCAGCTTCTCAATAGGAGACATTTGTCCAAGATCAAGAGGACCATCAAGATTAATTGAAATTTGGGGTAGGGTCCTTATGCCTTTGACTAGAGGAGTGTCAATTGATAGATCAACAACTCCCTTACCTTTGTCTATCTCAATACCTTGCACCTTTGTCTTCTTAGGCTCCTTATCCTTAGCACCATTCCCTTTATCCTGTGCATCGGTGTTGCCACTTGGTGTAGTGTCATCCTTTTGAATCTCGAGAACTTCTCCAAATTTATCTACCACCAGAGGATTTGCACTAATCTCAGCATCAATGGTTGTGTTGCCTTGATCTTATGGATGTTCCTCGATCTGAGTTTCATCCTTTTGATCACTAGAAACACCTTCTTTAACTTCCAGATGAGAAGTCTAAACTGCATCGATATATATAGGATTGTTCTTTAAGATATTTCTCTATATTTTTTCAGTCTCCTTTCTCACCTCTTCAACCCTACCAATCTTCAACCTATCCACCTTGTTTTTGCTTCTAAATTATTTCTTATTAGCTTCCTCAATGATCTTTTTGGCTTCATCTTGGGAGATACAAGTGCAGACATTGATCAATTCTCTTTCTTTCATTTCCTTATCTATTTTGCTAGTTGTTAACCTCCTTGCATCAATAATTATTATATAGATCCTTAGGGATGCTCCACTCTAGCTCAATCAAAGTTTTACTAAAGTTATACAAATATAGAACAACTTCCTCAACTTTTCTTTGATCTTCCTTATCTAGGTTTTCATGATATGCTCCAATATTATTCAAATTTCCATCAACAATTATCTCATCAATCAATTGATTTGTTGTCATTGGAGGAATAAATGTATATCTACCTTGCAAATTGTTGGTTTCAAGATCATCATCTAGTTGAGTTCTAGGCTTCCTTCCCCTCTTGGGTCTTCCGGTAAGGGTAGGTTCAGATTTATCTTTCTTACTCTGTGGGGCTCCACTAGACTGTAGTTTCCTCACCACCCTTACAAATTCACCTTTCTTCTTAGCCTTATATGCTTCTTCATCTGACTTAGTCTCAGATGCTACCAGAATTACAACAACATAAGTTCATTTGGGCTTCTCCTTTTTCTTCAAAACTCCCTTTGTAGATGAGCTTTGTCTTGTGGATGGTACTACTGGAGCAAGGGCAGACTTGGTTTCCTTTGGCTTAGCTTTGGAGGGAACTAATTCAACCTTAGGCTTCTTAGATTCCTCCTTATCTTGCATCCAAGGATGATTCTCCCTAGCTTGCTTCACCACCTCTTTGGTAAATCCCATATGTACAACTACTTCCTCGGCCATCTTAGAAATTCAAAACCCATTGGAAGAATCCACACAAGCCTTGGCTTAATGGCTTCCATTAGACATTGGTCTTTATCAATTATGAAGCAAATTGTTTTCTCATAATTCTCCACTATCTCTTTTGGGATTCTTTCTCTGCTCTTCATTGCGTCTTGAAAAGTTTTGAAATAACCCCATAGAGTGGATATCCTCATTGTGCCATCACCAATCCCCATATTCCCTTCCTTTATTTTCATATAAAATGGCTTGTCATAGGCCTATTGGACCTTTTCTTGAACACTGGGGATTTCATTCATGACATATAGAGTCAAACAGGTAATAAGGGTGTCAAACTTAAAGGTGTGCTTCTTGTCTTGTTTAATTTTCTTCAAATTGCTTTAAAGCAACTCATTCAAGAAAACCATACATAAATCATACCACTTATCTTCCTTTGACATTTGATAGGACGAGTAAATTGTTGTACCAGAGACCAAGTTTTGTCTTCTTGACTGGTATGCTTTATATCCAACCACCATTGATGCAAACTTGACGTCATGCTCTAGAATATCATTGATTGTCATCACTATGTTGTCAAATTGAGAACTGGTGGCAGCAATCACAATGTTGTTGTAATGCCCCTACCCTGGTCAGACTTGTAAAAGCCGTTTGACCTTGATTGACTTCCTATGTGGCATTCTTGAATGGTAGGTTAATCGTGATGCAATGTGGAGTTTAGATAAAATAAATAATTGTGCATACCTATTATTGTGCTTTTGCATCGATTTTTGTGTAAATGTAGTTGTTTCCTAATTCTGGTTATAAATCTTGAGCTAACGCCTTCATTGTATATGTATATGTATATGTATGCTTGCGTGATTCATGGGTGCAGGAGATTGCAGGTACAACACCGCCTAGGGTGAGGTTCATTTCCTTCGGGATTTGCAGGTTTGAGTAAACCTCCTCCATCCTCAGAATTTGGATTTGGGGGTCATAAAACTCTTATCTTGCCTTAGCCATGGTCACGTGAGCATCATGTGTGGTTCGTGGGGATTTCTTTTCGTTGGGTTGCGTGTCGAGTGATTTGGTGGACTTCCTCGATTTGTGTGCCATGTGCAAGGTAAGTGGAGTTTGTTATCCTAAGTATTCAATTCAATTTAATGTGTGGATGTACACATTAGTAATGTAGAGAATTTAAAATAGGTAGTTTCTTTTATATAATTAATCGTTAATTTAAAGAGATCGCTTTAATTATATTTGTAGCAAGCTTAAAGTATTTAACTTGGATTAATGTGCTCATTTACGCATTTGTAGTTGAGAAAATTATAATAAATAGGTTTCTTTCAAGAGATTAGTCATTTATTAAAAAGGTCGCTTTATTATGTTGTAGCGAGTTAATTTAATAGTTAATTTTAAAAATAACGAATTCAATTAGTTATGCATTTTTAGAAAGGAAAGATTTAAAGTCATTGGGAAATAGAAATAAATTTATCATTTTCGCATTTTGGAAAAGAAAGGGTAAATTTTATTATTTAAAGGAAATTATTCTTTTTACTTGTAAAGTTGATATAGTATAAAGGATTGATTTTTGGAAATTTAAATTAACCTAAATACCTTATCCTTGTTAATAGTTCAAAATATAAATGTTGGCTAAAGTAATATGGAGAAATTAAAATTAGGATTAAATAAGAAATAGAAGCATTTTAATTTTAATAAAAAACAAAAACGGATAAGATGTATTGAATAGTGGAAAGGAATGATTTCCATTCTCATTTTCTTTTATTTTAAAAATAAATGCCTAAATTCGAAATTGAAAATTAGGTCAAAAAAAAAAAGGGGGGGGTTTCTCATTTAACCTAGTCTTCGGAAATATTTTGGGGTTTTTTTTTTGAAAATGGAGATGGGGAAATTTTTTTTTGGAAAAAAAAAAGGAGATTTGCTTTGAGTTGTAGGTGGAGCTCTTCATCAAAACTCTTCCTAGAATGCGTTTGGAGGTGGGATTCTGTTCATCAATTTGATCATAATGTCTTCTATTTTTCTTTCTTGCAATACTGGTTTTCAGATTTTCCATTGTTGGATCTTTGTGAGGAAAACGGACTGCAAATAATAAATGGATTTGAAGGTTATTCATCAATCTCTCCTATTTGTTAAAAAAAAAAAACCAAAAAAAAACCATAACATGCTGGGAAAAGACAAAAAAAAAGAACAAATGAATGTGACTGTAACAAATGGAAAAATGGGGGTTTTTTAACGTTTTTGGGTATTTCGTTTATGGGTATTTTTTTTTTTAAAAACAAGAAAAAAATGTTGTTAAGTCGAAATTGATTTTTTATGCAAAAAAATTATATACAAAAAAAAAGTAAATTTGGGGTTTTCGGGGGGGGGGGGAGCCAAAGCTCAACCCGCCCCTCCCCGCGGCGCCGTTGGAGCTCCATTCGGTGCCCACACACAATGGGGGCCGCTGTGTCTCCCATGGAGGCCGCAGCTCCTCTCGGCGCCACTGTGTGGGGGAGCCGAAGGGCCTGTGACCCCCACGGCAGGCGCAGTACCCCTGACTCCACTGTAAGTGGAGGCTGAGGGGCCTACATCCTCCGTGGAGGCCATAGCCTCTTCGGCTAGGGCACGGCCGCCCTAGGGTTTCGCCGCCTAGGGTTGGCCGCCCTCTAATTTTTTTACTTCTTTTTTTTTAGTTATTATTTAGTATTTTAGGTAAGTTAAAATTTGAATATAGTTTGTTTTATTTTATACAAACAAAAAAAAAGATGCTTATTAATATAAATATATTATAAGCAATATTTTATGTTAAAAATGTGAGTTGAGATGTATATTTTAATAAGTAATGTTTTTCTTTTTAAAAAAAAAGCGGGATAAATAGATATATTAAAATATATGTTAATATAGGTAACATCTAATTAGCATATATAATTTGATGATATATATTGATTTTTGGAATGTAATATGGCAATGATTTTCATTATCTTTACAAATGTTGAAATGTGTATTTAAGTTTTATTTCATTCAAGTGGAAAATATGGGGACTCATGTTTAAATGCTAATGAGAAAATTGAATGGTGGCATTAGACTTTAACCCTTTTTTTGTGTATGAAATAGAAGCTCAATTTAGCTCGGAAATGATTTTCCCATTCCTTTATTTACTCTCAATGTATTTTGATCTTTATAGAAAAAGGGTAATTTTTTTTGTATAGCTAGAGAAGGGGCTAGATTACTTTTGTAAAACCAACTTGTCTTTGGTGTTTATCTAAGGATTAAATAATCTGTTTAGATGCTTAAGTCAACTTGAGGAAATGTTGTAACTATCCGTTAACGCTTGAGCATGGCTTAATAATTTGGTAATCGTTATGTCTATTATAATAGCACGCCCTTGATAGGAATGTTGGGACCCTGTCGTCTGATTGCTTATGTTTGGTCAACGTCGGTCAAGTCTCTAGTTAGGGTACCGACAGTTAAGATTTCCTTGTTATTGCTTTGATGTATTTTGTAGGATCCGCTTCAGAGGGGATCATTATGTAATTATTTACCGAGGTGACTGTTGTATATGGGTTGTGTTCGCCTAAGTGGCAAGGATGTAAAAGACATGTAAATTATGTATTCTTAACTATATTTAAATGCCAAAGGGGTCTTGCAGTTGAGTAGACTTGGAGATGTAGCCCTTAGGGGTGAACTCCGAGATCATATCCGTGTTATGCGATGCCTTGTTTCTTTTATTTCGTACTTTAAGTTATCATGTATGGTTGCTTTTCATAAGTGTATGGTGGGAATTTAATGAAGCTAAATCAAAGCACATAAAATTATTCATCTTGATAAATGTAGTAATTAGGGTCATAAAACATTGTAAGTATGATTATGGAAAAGAATTTGGTTTATGTTAATTAAAGGAAATAATGGTGGAAAGAATCTCATTAGGATGCCTTTATTGTTTTAGCTTGATATAAGTTGGTAAATTGATCGAATGTGTATGGGTAACAAAGTTAGTACTAATGTTGTAGTTTCTAAGTTGAAATCTAAAGGATGAACATCATATAGGTATTTACTTTTTATCTTCTTAAATGAGTATCGCCATGTTAATCATACTACACTATATTGGATAAATTTGTTTAGCTATTTATGTTTTAATCTTAACAAATAAACTTCATTTAACTAAAAAGAGTGACATGCAATAAGATAGTTATATTCTTATCCTAATGGGAGAACATCACTATGAACTTATATTTTAATCCTGTGATGATGAATATCATCTTGCTAACTATATTTTAATTTAAAGGATGAACTCATGTGCTCCTAATACTTTTGCACCTTAATGAATTTAGTCCATCTATTAGCATTATTAAAACTTCAATGAATGAATTCTATGGTTACTTACATTTTATCCTCCATAAAAGAACTACGACTCATTAGTTGGTTATGCTTGAATTCAAATGAAGGGACCTCACTCTATTAATGGAAGTTTAATCCTTAATGAACGAATCTCATCTTATTAGCCATACTTTTAATATTTAAGAAAGATATCAAATGTGGGTGGTTACCTTAAAACCAAATGAATGAACTTCGGTATATTAATCGCTTTGAACTTTAAGGGAGGCCTTTTAAATTAATTATGTTTTAAAGTGCATTGAGTAAATAACCTCACGATGGCCTCCTAACCATCCAAAGTAAATGGGCGCTTCCTAAAATTCCAAGACGTCAATTTATCAAACATAAATATATGTCCATGTCTTATGCATTATCTCGTAGTTAAGATAACCAGTTTATTGGATCATTTGATGCGAGTTGAGTCATGTGGTAAGGTTACGTAATCACGTTGGGAAACTCCTTAGGTTCATTTAGCCTTCCGCTGTGTTATCTAAGTTTTAGATAACTCCAAAATATCTTAATGTTGTAACTAATCAGTAATACTCTTAAATATTATTATAAAAAAAAAAAATATTTACACTCTATTTGAGTGTTTTTAACTTAATCCCTTAGGGGTTTCCTGGTGGGGTGTTACACTTGGTATCAGAGCCCATGTTGCAACACTTGGATCTCTAGTTTCGCTTGTGCCCTTAGTTGGTGTGTGTGTGTCTACCTTATGTTGTGTGCTTGTCCTCCTTGATGTGAGGGTGTGATTGAACAAACCCTACTTGTGTGTAACGTGTGTGTTCACACCTTGTTTTCACCTTATTGATGTGGGTGTTTGGGAAATAATTATAGGTGTTTTGTCTACTTATTGAGGTCTTGGTCTACGATTTCTCTTACTTTGAAAGGGATTCGTATGTACCTTTGATCTTGATTTGTTTTACTCTTTTGACTAATCCATCTGGGTTGGTTGTTAATATCTTGAATCTAAAAGTACGGTATGTGCTTGTTTATGGTATTGATCAATTTTAATGATTGTCCACTTGAAAGACTAGTATGGCAAATGTTAATGCTTATTATGTAGTACATTGAGTGATTATGACTCTTCTTCTTCTCTCTCTCTAGTAAAATTAAAAGGAATTGATATGTGTAGTTATCTCTTACTTAAGTTTTCTTATTGCAAAAGAAAGGATGATATATCTTGAGCCCTTGTGGGAGCCTTATAACTTTTTTTTTGTGTTTTAGATTGTGAAAGGGATTTGGTTTGGGAGTTAATTTTTGGTTAATTATAGAAAATGGTATGTTTGCATTAAAGGGTTCTCCATGTGCTTGGTAGGAGTAATATAATTAAATTCCATCTTAAGTAAGGTGCATTAAAATGCGCATAGTTGATTTTATGAAAATTGCTTGTTGTGAAAGGAATACCAAAAGAGGACATGTTATAGTAGCTTCAGGAGTGTATTAATGTGTTCCTCAAAAGATGGTTTTATGTGCTTATTCAACTAGTGTGATTTAGGACCTATTAAGAGACGCACCATTTAACTTGCTTTGGATATAGATAATTGTCTTATTATGTTTCAAAAAGAGTAAATGAACGACTTGTTAATTTGTATGCATTAAATGTGTAATATCTAGTAGATAGCTCTTCATTTACCTCCTTGTCATATTATGAATTTTCAATGTTAGATTTGATGTATTATTGTATTGTATTGTATTACGAATAGTGATTGTTCTCAAGAAGACTTGTATTACAAAAGAAAATTTGGTTGTCTTGAATTCTTGTTCGGAAAACTAGGACATTATAGTGCAACAATAATAATTAGAAATGTCATGTTAGGATGCTTTGGCACCTTCCTAAAAGATAGCGAAATGAAAACTGTGCAACTAAAATGATAGACTTATATCCGAGCATATGGTGTGATCTTGAAGTTCTTGTGTAATCGTAGGAAATAGATGATTTTCCAACTCTTTTCCTCCTCTTGCCTAAATTATAGGATTTGTTGTTTTGAAATACTATTTAAAATGCAGTGATTTAAGAAAAAGAATTCTTATAACGCACATGAAATTGTATGTTGCTTTGGGCTTCTAATTGAAAGGGGAAAGTTTTTTTGCCTTGGAAAAAGAAATTGCATAGTTAGTAATGTGAATGAAAATGCTTAAGGGAAATTGAGAAAGATATTAGAATGATGTTAATTCTTTGTGTAAATTTGAATTGTTGAGAATTTCAGTACGTGTATCTAGAGTAAACTTTATTTAGTGATTCATGTGTAAAGCATAATTAAAACTTCCCTTAAGTATATGTTAGCATAATGTAAAGTACTCCCCGTAAATGTGACTAAACCAGTAATGGTGCTATTCTGTGTGTGTTGTAAGAAACCCGTACTTGCTAGGTGTGCCCATGGGATGGTGAAGTAATCAACCATGGGGAATATGTTTGCTTATGAGTATGGGAAACCATACCTATCTATGTGATGTTTCTTATTTGTTCCTTACTGAGTGCCAACCCACGAGTTGTTGATAAGTCAGTATGTGAAGGGGTAGTAGTAGAAGTCACCATTCCTTGAATAGTATGAACAGCGTATGAGTAATGTTGACGCGAAGCGACTTTAGCTTCCCTATTTTGAGGAAAAGTATAGTTTTGTAATGAACTGTAACATAGGTGTACTCTATACTTCCCCTTGTGATGAACCAATTTACGAGGTTCATGTGTGCCAGCCTAATTCCTATCCTTTACTTTGAGCATATAGATGACAGTTCTTGAGCATATGGATGGATTTTATTTGAGCATCTTTTGCCTTGTCTTCATGAGAGGCGTGTTATTTTTCTTACATGAGTTGCCAATAGACTAGTGTTGGTAGACTTGTGGGTAGACCTTAGCCATGTATACCTCTGGCTTACGGCGAGTATCCTGAGAGGAACATCGCTATGCGGAGTGTGACCGACGCGTGCCCTATCTGCAAGGTACACTACCATGCGGGATACGTCCATTGCGTGCCCTATCCGCTTGGAGTATTGCCATGCCGTGTTGAGACACAATGCGGGATGTAGTAGACATTTCCATGCGGCCTACCGATAGGTATAGGGTAGAGCCATGCTGCGTGACGACATGATGCGAGGTGATGTCGAGGTGCACACTGCCATGCCATGTGGATGTGTGACTTGACTACACCACATGATGAGCTACTAGGATAGCTAGACGATTGTCCCTTCCTTCCTCGTTGGTGGCTAGCTGCTAGTCACGTAGTGATGTAATGTGCACTTATGATTTTCTTTTATTTATTTATTTTTTTCCATGTGGGCCAGCAATTTATTTTACTTTGACCTTGATAGTTTAGCCATGAACTTGCAATCTTGATCTTACTTGATTTGATGTTGCAAATTTGGAAATTATTTCTTGTTTTATTTTTGGAATTGACAATTATTACCTTTATTCTTTTGTACTTTGGTGGCTAAACTGGTTTATCCTTGTTGTTTTCGTATGCTAGTCTTGTGTTGCAATGTGAATTCCTCTCCAAGAACGTAGGAGACGGTCTTGGATGAGTGTATACGAGGAAGTAGACGTAGGGAACCTTGAGGATGGAGGTATGTGAGGCTGTGAGACAGCTAGGATCCACTACCTACCTATGTGTGGTGACTATCTCTTGGAGGCTAAACACCTTACGCAACAAGGAAAATTCACGAGGGACTTGTATGGAAGGTAGCACCGCTATGGTGTACCCTAGCACCATCAAGCCCTTGAGTGAGATGTTGGATATTTGTTGATCATGTATATGTTCTGAGAGCAGGCATAGAGATGTGGATCGTATATGTTACCTTTGACCGAGCATTAGACATGCTCACATGTGGCCTTTTGTGTTGTGCAAACCAGTCTTGTGGATGGATATTATGTGTAATCATGGATTAAATGGTATTAACTTGTCACTATGTTATGGGGCATAGTCATTGGAAAGGTTCTTGTATGTCTGAAAAGTGTAAACAATTGAGTTCTTACGTTGCTCTTATTTGTCAAAAGTTAACTTGGTTGTAGAAATTGATATCTGAAGCTAGTTCTATGCGATAAAGTTTTGCGAAAGAGATGAATTGGTGAAAGAAATTGACCTTGAGGGCATATTTTCTTGTCATGTTTGATAAATGGGTATGATAACTGTGTCTATATATTTTAATTGCCTTAATTTGGTTTTTAAAAAAAAAAAGGAAAATTGTCGTTTCTCTACTATGATTGTGAGTAAATTCTAGAATATTTTAAGATGTGAATGATGTTAGTTGCATTCCGTTAATGGATAATGACATTCGTAGAGGATTTATAAATAATGTCCTAAAAAGTTGACAAAATAGTTGTTTGTGCAAATTGATAATTGTTAATTGAGTTAAGGGCTAATACGTGTTGTATGACTTCCATTTAGCCTTGCAACTTCCAAGAGTAAGTTGGAGCCTAGGGGGGGAGAATGTAATGCCCCTACCCTGGTCAAACTTGTAAAACCCGTTTGACCTTGATTGACTTCCTATGTGGCATTCTTGAATGGTAGGTTAACTGTGATGCAATGTGGAGTTTAGATAAAATAAATAATTGTGCATACCTATTATTGTGCTTTTGCATCGATTTTTGTGTAAATGTAGTTGTTTCCTAATTCTGGTTATAAATCTCGAGCTAACGCCTTCATTGAATATGTATATGTATATGTATGCCTGCATGATTCATGGGTGCAGGAGATTGCGGGTACAACACCGCCTAGGGCGAGGTTCATCTCCTTCGGGATTCGCAGGTTTGAGTAAACCTCCTCCATCCTCAGAATTCGGATTTGGGGGTCATAAAACTCTCGTCTTGCCTTAGCCATGGTCAGGTGAGCGTCGTGTGTGGTTTGTGGGGCTTTCTTTTCATTGGGTTGCATGTCGAGTGATTTGGTGGACTTCCTCGGTTTGCATGCCATGCACGGGGTAAGTGGAGTTTGTTATCCTAAGTATTCAATTCAATTTAATGTGTGGATGTACACATTAGTAATGTAGAGAATTTAAAATAGGTAGTTTCTTTTATATAATTAATCGTTAATTTAAAGAGATCGCTTTAATTAGATTTGTAGCAAGCTTAAAGTATTTAACTTGGATTAATGTGCTCATTTACGCATTTGTAGTTGAGAAAATTATAATAAATAGGTTTCTTTCAAGAGATTAGTCATTTATTAAAAAGGTCGCTTTATTATGTTGTAGCGAGTTAATTTAATAGTTAATTTTAAAAATAACGAATTCAATTAGTTATGCGTTTTTAGAAAGGAAAGATTTAAAGTCATTGGGAAATAGAAATAAATTTATCATTTTCGCATTTTGGAAAAGAAAGGGTAAATTTTATTATTTAAAGGAAATTATTCTTTTTACTTGTAAAGTTGATATAGTATAAAGGATTGATTTTTGGAAATTTAAATTAACCTAAATACCTTACCCTTGTTAATAGTTCAAAATATAAATGTTGGCTAAAGTAATATGGAGAAATTAAAATTAGGAATAATAAGAAATAGAAGCATTTTAATTTTAATAAGAAAAAAAAATGGATAAGATGTATTGAATAGTCGAAAGGAATGATTTCCATTCTCATTTTCTTTTATTTTAAAAATAAATGCCTAAATTCGAAATTGAAAATTAGGTCAAAAATAAAAAGGGGGGGGTTTCTCATTTAACCTAGTCTTTGGAAATATTTTGGGGTTTCTCTTTTTGGGGTTTTTTTTTTGAAAATGGAGATGGGGAAAAAAAATTTTGGAAAAAAAAAAGGAGATTTGCTTTGAGTTGCAGGTTGAGCTCTTCATCAAAACTCTTCCCGAAATGCATTTGGAGGTAGGATTCTATTCATTAGTTTGATCATAATGTCTTATATTTTTCTTTCTTGCAATACTGGTTTTCAGATTTTCCATTGTTGGATCTTTGTGAGGAAAACGGACTGCAAATACTAAACGGATTTGAAGGTTATTCATCAATCTCTCCTATTTGTTAAAAAAAAAAAAAAAAAAAAACCATAACATGCTGGGAAAAGACAAAAAAAAAGAACAAATGAATGTGACTGTAACAAATGGAAAAATGGGGGTTTTTTAACGTTTTTGGGTATTTCGTTTATGGGTATTTTTTTTAAAAAAACAAGAAAAAAATGCTGTTAAGTCGAAACTGGTTTTTTATGCAAAAAAATTATATACAAAAAAAAAGTCAATTTGGGGTTTTCGGGGGGGGAGCCAAAGCTCAACCCGCCCCTCCCCATGGCACCGCTGCAGCTCCATTCGGTGCCCACACACAGTGGGGGCTAAAGGGGACTGCGTCTCCCATGGAGGCCGCAGCTCCTCCCAGCGCCACTGTGTGGGGGAGCCGAAGGGCCTGCGACCCCCATGGCAGGCACAGTACCCCCAACTCCACTGTAAGTGGAGGCCGAGGGGCCTACGTCCTCTGTGGAGGCCGTAGCCTCTTCGGCTAGGGCACGACCGCCCTAGGGTTTCGCCGCCTAGGGTTGGCCGCCCTCTAATTTTTTTACTGTTTTTTTTTTAGTTATTATTTAGTATTTTAGGTAAGTTAAAATTTGAATATAGTTTGTTTTATTTTATGCAAACAAAAAAAAAGATGCTTATTAATATAAATATATTATAAGTAATATTTTATATTAAAAATGTGAGTTGAGATGTATATTTTAATAAGTAATGTTTTTCTTTTTAAAAAAAAAGAGGGATAAATAGATATATTAAAATATATGTTAATATAGGTAACATCTAATTAGCATATATAATTTGATGATATATATTGATTTTTGGAATGTAATATGGCAATGATTTTCATTATCTTTACAAATGTTGAAATGTGTATTTAAGTTTTATTTCATTTAAGTGGAAAATATGGGGACTCACGTTTAAATGCTAATGAGAAAATTGAATGGTGGCATTAGACTTTGACCCTTTTTTTTGTGTATGCAATAGAAGCTCAATTTAGCTGGGAAATGATTTTCCCATTCCTTTATTTACTCTCAATGTATTTTGATCTTTATAGAAAAAGGGTAATTTTTTTTGTATAGCTAGAGAAGGGGTAGATTACTTTTGTAAAACCAACTTGTCTTTGGTGTTTATCTAAGGATTAAATAATCTGTTTAGATGCTTAAGTCAACTTGAGGAAATGTTGTAACTACCCATTAACACTTGAGCATGGCTTAATAATTTGGTAATCATTATGTCTATTATAATAGCACGCCCTTGATAGGAATGTTGGGACCCTGTCGTCTGATTGCTTATGTCTGGTCAATGTCGGTCAAGTCTCCAGTTAGGGTACTGACAGTTAAGAATTACTTGTTATTGCTTTGATGTATTTTGTAGGATCCGCTTTAGAGGGGATCATTATGTAATTATTTACCGAGGTGACTGTTGTATATGGGTTGTGTTCGCCTAAGTGGCAAGAATGTAAAAGACATGTAAATTATGTATTCTTAACTATATTTAAATGCCAGAGGGGTCTTGCAGTTGAGTAGACCTAGAGATGTAGCCCTTAGGGGTGAACTCCGAGATCATATCCGTGTTATGCGATGCCTTGTTTCTTTTATTTCGTACTTTAAGTTATCATGTATGGTTGCTTTTCATAAGTGTATGGTGGGAATTTAATGAAGCTAAATCAAAGCACATAAAATTATTCATCTTGATAAATGTAGTAATCAGGTTCATAAAACATTGTAAGTATGATTATGGAGAAGAATTTGGTTTATGTTAATTAAAGGAAATAATGGTGGAAAGAATCTCATTAGGATGCCTTTATTGTTTTAGCTTGATATAAGTTGGTAAATTGATCGAATGTGTATGGGTAACAAAGTTAGTACTAATGTTGTAATTTCTAAGTTGAAATCTAAAGGATGAACATCATATAGGTATTTACTTTTTATCTTCTTAAATGAGTATCACCATGTTAATCATACTACACTATATTGGATGAATTTGTTTAGTTATTTATGTTTTAATCTTAACAAATAATCCTTACCAAATTAACTTGATAATTGGGTGAACTCAACTATTTATCCATAATGATAACCCTAATAAAAGAATCTCTTTATGATTGCTAAAATTGAACTTAAAAGGGGAGTATTCGTATAGTTGTTTATATCTTAATTCTAGTAAATGTATCTCTTCATATTAACTTCATTTAACTAAAAAGAGTGACATGCAATAAGATAGTTATATTCTAATCCTAATGGGAGAACGTCACTATGAACTTATATTTTAATCCTGTGATGATGAATATCATCTTGCTAACTATATTTTAATTTAAAGGATGAACTCATGTGTTCCTAATACTTTTGCACCTTAATGAATTTAGTCCATCGATTAGCATTATTAAAACTTCAATGAATGATTTCTATGGTTACTTACATTTTATCCTCCATAAAAGAACTACGACTCATTAGTTGGTTATGCTTGAATTCAAATGAAGAGACCTCACTCTATTAATGGAAGTTTAATCCTTAATGAACGAATCTCATCTTATTAGCCATACTTTTAATATTTAAGAAAGATATCAAATGTGGGTGGTTACCTTAAAACCAAATGAATGAACTTCGGTATATTAATCGCTTTGAACCTTAAGGGAGGCCTTTTAAATTAATTATGTTTTAAAGTGCATTGAGTAAATAACCTCACGATGGCCTCCTAACCACCCAAAGTAAATGGGTGCTTCCTAAAATTCAAAGACATCAATTTATCGAGCATAAATATATGTCCATGTCTTATGCATTATCTCGTAATTAAGATAACCAGTTTATTGGATCATTTGACCCGAGTTGAGTCAGGTGGTAAGGTTACGTAATCACGTTGGGAAACTCCTTAGGTTCATTTAGCCTTCCACTGTGTTATCTAATTTTTAGATAACTCCAAAATATCTTAATGTTGTAACTAATCAGTAATACTCTTAAATATTATTATAAAAAAAAAATATTTACACTCTATTTGAGTGTTTTTAACTTAAACCCTTAGGGGTTTCCTGGCGGGGTGTTACAGTTGTTTGATATTTTCCTTAAGCTAGGAACTTCACCGGATGCACTTAGACAAGTCATGACCTGGATTTCTTGCTTAGTGATCTTGTAAGGCTTATCCAAACACATACATTCAGTGTTAATTTTGTTGAGTATGTACTAGATCCATTCCTTCTCATCAAATGTCAAAAATTGTACGCACTGAGAGAAACTCTTAACCTACAAATACTGATATTTTGGCATGAGATTCCCCAAGTTGTTTGCCAGATGATTGTTGCACAGGGTCAACATGTCAGCACTGTTGAGTTCTTCAAGATCACAATGGATATATGCCCTTATATCCTCGTTATGAAGAACACCATAAGGTATATAAGTGAATGCTCCTTCTAGATCATCCTCAACTGATTTCAAAGGATGTTTCTTGAAAACGGGTCGAGCCCTTTCCTTGATTTCCACAACCAGCAAGGTAGCAATTTTGGAGACTGATGCCATTGATAACTTACGGTTTTCAAAAACTGATAGCTTGAAATAGATAAATACCTCAATTCACAATCAGGCACATGAATTCACTTTACGATCGTTGTAATCACTGTTTAATCACCAAATTACTTTGCTCTACTGCTCTTCACTTTTCTCTTGATTGCATTGTGAAAAATAGAGCTTTGAAATGCCTTTTTTAACCTTCAAAAACCTAATTCTGCATTGCAGTAAATGCTGCAACCGGTTACCTTGATTTTCATGGAGTCACTTATTGGAGCATCAAATCTTCCAGACAACATTTGTATATATGATTTAAGCCTTCTGCAACCTTCTAGACTTGATTACAAATCTCTAAAGAGGGAGTTCTTAGAATCTACATGAAAATTTCCCCCTAAGGTAAAAAGCTCTAGTTACCAGATGAGGTTCCATCACCAGATTCAGGTGTGGAGCCATTTGTTGTAGCAGAATCTTCCTTCTTCACCCATATTTTCTTATGTTGATCTCTGATTTCTTATACTTTCACTTTCCCTTTCTCATTTGATTTACTTTGATTCACTGAACCATTACTTTTTCTTCTGCAATATTTTGCAATGTGACCGATTTTATTGCATGCATGACAAACAACATTCTGCATAGGTTTGAAGTTCATTTGATTTGGTCTCATTCTTCACTGGTTAGAGATATGTCCAAACATCCCACAAGAATAGCATCTCTTGTTTTGAAAGTTATTCATTATTACGTTGCACATATTTGACTTGTCACCAAAATTATTGCATATGAAACACTGACCCATAAAGGTAGGACCATTGTTCATATTATCATTCCATTATTCATCCTACTTCTACACTAATTTTCCATATGACCAAATTTATTACAAGTAAAGCATATACCATTGAATTTATAAGCATTAGGTTGTCTTACCAGAGGATTCTCTCTCTTCTTAGGAGTAGGTTTTGCATTGCTTTGTCTAGATCCAGAGGATTCTCCTTTCTCAAATCCAATTCCTCACATGTCCTTTCCATGTCTCTGACTTTCCAGGATCTCATCAAGCCTTGCTAAGCTAGCATTGAATTTTCCTTTGTATTCATTTGCAGTAGCAAGTTCATCTCTTAGGTAACAATCTGTCTTTCAAGTTCTTGTCCATTATTTTGTGACTGTATCAACTTAAGCTTCAATTGATCATTCTCATATATAAGACTGAAGCATTAATCTACTCTATCCTTCAATTATTGTGTCAAATTCTCTTCATTCTTCTTCTGGTCTTCAATCTCCTTAGTCAACTTCATCACAATGGATTGCATCTCATTCTTCAAAGCAACATTCTCTCTTGCAAGTTTGTCACATTCATCAACTTTGCCCTGATTTTCCATGATTTGATCTTCTTTCTCCTTCAGCTTGTTCATAAATTCCTTCCTCTTGTCTCTTGAAGTGTTCACTTGATCCTTCAAGTCCTAATGAAGTAATAAACAACATTCAAGTTTCTCTTCAAGGAACTTATCTCATTTCTTGTTGCATCAAGATCCTCAAGTGCCACACTAAGTTGTCTCTGAAAAAACATAATCCATTGACTCAAACTCCCAGACCTTCCTGAAGCGGTTAGGCTTCCTCAGAGAAACTAGGCTCTGATACCAATTATTGAAATCAGGAATCACTAAGAGGGGTGAATCAGTGATCTACCGGTTATTCAATTTTCTGACAACTTTAAACCACCAAAAGCATAAGCATAAAACTGAAATGTAGAAACCAAAATAACCAACCACAAAATCATAACACTAGGATTTTTACGTGGAAAACCAAATGGGAAAAACCACAGTGGGATTTGAACCCATAATATTATTTCACTATGGCTAGCAGCAAAATTATATTACAAATGGGGAATACACTTGCATTCAAGAACACTGCCTAGAGCTTACAACTCAATTACAATAAGGGCTATAACCCCAGAAAGCTCACTCCCTTATAGATAATCTACATAGATGGTTTAAAATGAATGAACTCCAAAATAGCATCTAACAATTCCTGAATGAGTTCCATTTAAGTGCCAAATACTTTGATTGTATCACCTTTGCTGATCTGCCCTATTCTCTATCTTGGTAGCTACCAGATCAAGAATGCAAATGTGAAACTTCACCAAAATGGATTCTCATTCACCACTCACTCGCATACAATCATATCACCCACCAAAAAGATCTTCTCCATCGGCCTTATATACAAAATAGATCATTCACCAAGTCGGCATGCTAATGTAACATGTAGTCATATGTTGGCTTGATCGAATCACCAAACATAAATTCGAATCAACAAATCGATGATAAAATGATGTCTCTATGTTGGCCCTATCATCTCATGCACAATTCATAACACCGCAATCACCAGAAAGCTTCCAGACCAAAAAGCTTGCTCTGCTCAACCTGAAATATCAGTTAACTAGTTACTGGTTCACATCCACTTCCGAATATCAAAGTCCATAATTACTGGATAGGATTCTCATAAATATTTGTCATCAATGAAAATCATAAACCATTAATCAAGCATTAGTAGCCACCGAATGAGTGTCAATTTCCAACATTTTGGTGACATGTCTTTTAGCTTTTCCAGGATGTCTGTAATGAGAGATTCTATTTCTAGGATGTCTATAACTAAAAAGGCGAGGATGGGGTATGTTCACCTATTTTTCTATTTTTGGATTGTCTCTTAGTAATACTATGGCTCATCCAAGGATATGAGGACATTGTGAGTCTAGTGTGAACTAAGGCATTCCTTGTTTGTGACTTTTTGATCTCCATGCAAATGATATGATGACTATCTAGGTTGAACATATATCTGGATGGTCACAATACATTTGCCATAATAAATATCAATAATGAAAAATAGAACAAGTTCTTTCACCTCCATATCTTATACCTTCCATCCCCTTTTCTGTTTTATCCTCCATTATAGTCCAGAATCACATGACAAAGTATAATGACACACCAAAAATATTTGCATCTTATGTTGTATCCATCTGCATCATCACATGTTAGTTTTCATCATGCATATCATATATATAGTGTTGGTATTTTGGATATGTTGATATGGTTTTGTCATTGATGTCAACACTTGTTGGCACTTGGAGATCTTTGGTTATGTTCACCGGCAAGTCAGTGACTTATGCACAATCACTGGTATTTGGTTCGCCGACACTTGGAATGACTTGGAGACTACTTGGTTATGTCGAAGACATTATTTGATCACTTGGTTTTGGTGATTTGGTTATTGGTCTATTCGGGTTTGCATATTTGTTGTTATCAGCAAATAGGTCCAAATTATGCACCGATGAGCATATCTATTCTAGATCAGCATGACACATTATGGAGATGATTTGTTATTATTGTAAATGCATTGAGCTGACATGATGCATCGCTTATTGATTCATTTGTAATTGATTTTATTGTAATATCTTTTAGTGAGCCAACCTATTCAATTAGTCTTAGGTTATGGTATAAATGTAAGATCTCATTTATGAGATTGATAGGCAATCGGAAAAGGGATTGTAATAAGGTATATGCAAAAATAAGCAGAGCTATACACACAGACATCATTTGAAGATTGAAGGAAGGTATTTGAAGAAGCCATATCAGAGCTAAACCGGTACTCAATCCAGCATATGAAGATGCTATTTTTGTTGGCATTTGGGCAGAGTATGTTGACATGATGATATTATGTTGTCATTGATGTCAATATACAGGAGAGTAAACCGACAATATGCTGAAAAGTGAACCGGTATAATGTGGTGAACCGATATATGAGCAATAGGTCAAGCGGTATGTTTGTCCAAGTGAACCAGTATGATGGAATGTGAACCAAGATATGGAATGTTTTCTATTAAGGCTTAATATGGTATGACTACCAGTTGGTAGTCTTAGCTTAAGGGTATCTAGTTGAAGTGTTCCAAGCATGTATGATTTAATTGATGACATTGTGTGATCAGCTAGCATTGTAATCAAGATCAGATTGTGTTGCCACGTCAGCCTTGTGCACGTGAAGGATCTTAAATGAAGGAGATTGATCCTATCTGCCTCAGAATGTGCGAAGTCCCTATAAATGGTGGAGAATGTGTGATGGGTTATCACCTCCATGAAATGGTGAAGAACGAACGATGGAGAATATCTTGAGATCTATTCAAGACCATTGTATTCAAATGCAAAGTGTTCAATGGCCAGGATTGAACCGCCTAAATTGCTTAACCCAAATGTTTAGGGTTTAGGGTTTATGCTATTGACCTATCTATTTCCTATAAGGTCGATGTTGTGTTCCATACTGAGGTTGTTGGCAAATGGTGTGTGTGTATCTAAGTGCAGAGATATGGGATTCTTGCCAGACCAGATGAGATAAGAGGATTGATTCCTGCATAGTGTGTGTGTAGAAGGAAGGAACTTAAGCAGATCTACATTAGGCATTGAGTACTATTATCATATCATTGTAATACCTATTTATCTTTAACCACTTCAACAGTTGGAAAATCCCTTAACCGGGTAGCTTCAACTAGCTTGTTGTAAATCCTTTAACAGGGTGACTCAAACTCATTGAGTTCTTGAAATCCTCTAACAAGGTAACCTCTAACAAGGTTTAACCCTTAACCGGGTATTTAGCCATCCCTTAACCAGGTGATCTCTAATAGGATCAGTTCCTAGTAGAACGTGTTGTAACAGTTTTTAACTAGACTAGGCTCCTAATAGAGCGGACTTCTAAAGAGTTCAAAAGAATCTTGTGGGTATTCATCCCCACTGTGGTTTTTCCCAGTTGGGTTTCCACGTGAAAAATCTATGTCATGCGTAGTATTTTTCATGTGATGATTTAAGTGATTTGTGTCTGAAGGTAAATCATGTTGAGCTAGCTGTTATTATATTTCTGATGATAGATTACCTATTCATGCATAAGGGTGAAATGGAAGTGTAGTATTAACTTGAGTGGAAAGCTAAGTGATTAACCAATTAATTATTGTCACAGTCATTCTTAGCTTTACTAGTTGCACTTTGTTTCAAACCCGTGTTACTGTCTATCAAACATTTGTAGTGTTTGCAGTCAAACCAGTTCGGGAAAAGTAATTGTGACTGTACTGATTCACCCCCCCTCTCAGTACCAGTTTGGTACTTATTGTTCATCATTGAGTTATCAATTGGTATCAGAGCATCCTCCAGGTCCTCTATGTTGTAAGCTTAACCACTTGAGGGAAATATCCTATTGTAATGATGAAGAGGGAAGGTCCAAAGTTCAACAGAGATAACTTCAAAATATGGAAGGACAAAATGAAGATTTACATCAGAAGCATGGGTGCTCAACACTAGAGCTATGTTGAGAATTATTTTGTTATTCCTACCGGTACTCTCACCGATGATCAAAGGAGAGAAATACAGGAGAATAGGCAAGTCATGGAAGCCCTAATTAGCAGCTTATCTGACATTGAGTTTATTGATGTCCAGGATAAAGATAATCCCAAAGAAGTATGGGACACTCTTGGGAATATCTATGGCGGTGATGAACATGTAAAACAAGATAAGGAAGAAAGCCTTAGAGGGAAGTTTGAAGACATGCGGATGGTTGAAGGTAAGACCATTCAACAATATGGGATAAGAATCAAAACTGTTGTTGGAGATATCAAGAGTGTAGGTGGTAAAATGGAAGATTCCACTGTGGTAAGCAAAGTTCTGAGATCCTTATTATCAGTCTATGCAATAAGGGTTGCTGCTATTCAGGTGTTGAGATCAATAGACAAGACTAAGGTATCTCTAGACTCCATCATTGCAAAGTTGACAACCTATGAGCTAAATAGTTTTGATGGTAGTGTTCAAAAGACTGAATCAACTTTTAGAGCTTTTGTTGTACCATCTAGAAAAGGAAAAGAAGCAAGCACCAATGGTGAACCAAGACAGAGCAGATAAATGGATGATGAGGAGATCCTAATGGAATTTGAAGCTCTTCTTGCCAGGAAACTTCCTAAAGGAACCGGTAAATATAGAGGTAAGCTCCATTTGAAATGCTTTTCTTTAATCAGATAAGACATATTGCTATAAACTATCCTAATGGTGACAACAAGGACAAACTAGAAAGGTTCAAGAAATTCAAAGGAGGAAACCGAAGAAATTGTGTTTGTTGCAGTAAAGGAAGAAGTGTCAGACAAGAAGGCTCTTGTCTCCCACTTTCATAATTCCAATGAGTGGATTATTGACAGTGGTTGTTCTCATCATATGACTGGTGACTAGAGAAAGTTTCTATCTTTGGAAAAATATGATGGTGGTGTGGTTCGCTTTGGTAATGATGCACGATGTATGGTCAGAGGAAGAGGGCCCATCTCTTTGAATGGAAAGAGCAGTGCTGACAATGTGTATTGGGTGGAAGGTCTTAGACACAATCTATTGAGTGTTGCCTAGCTGAATGACAATGGACTCACTCTGGAATTCAAAAATGGAGTGTGCAAAATCAAAGGAAAGAATGGTGATTTGATGGCCACCGGTATGCAAACCAAAGGTAACTTATTTCAACTAAATGCAAATATACGTACATGTCTTATGGCTAAGTTTGATGATAGCTGGATATGGCATAGGAGACTCTACCATGTAAACTTTGATAACATTGTGAAGGCCAGTAAGATCAAGGCAGTTAGAGGACTGTCGATGCTAAGTAAACTAGAAAATCCTTTGTGCAAAGAATGTCAACTGGGGAAAATGTCTTCCTCAACCTTCAAAGGTAAATCTTTCATAGCTAACAACTTACTTGATCTTGTGCATACTGATTTGTGTGGTCCCATGAAAACTAGGAGTGTGCAGGGAGATAGGTATTTTATGATTCTTACAGATGATTTCTCAAGAATGATGTGGGTCACATTCTTGAAGGACAAGTCTGAAGCCTTTGGAAAGTTCAAAGCTTTCAGAGCATTGGTAGAAAAGGAAAGTGGTAGAAGAATCAAATGCCTTAAAACTGATCAAGGAGGGGAATTCACTTCTGGTGAATTCAATAAATATTGTGAAGAGAATGGAATCAAGAGGAAATTGTGTGCCCCCCTGACTCCATAGAATAATGGCTTAGCAGAGAGAAACAACCAGACTGTGGTTGAAGCGGCTAGAACTATGCTGATCCAAGGAAATGTTGCTCACACCTTTTGGAGAGAAGTGGTGAGCACTGCAATCTACACAATTAACCGGGTACTCATCAAAAAGGGAAAGGATAAGACTCCTTATGAGTACTAGACTGGTAAGACACCAGTGGAAAGCTACTTTAGAATGTTTGGTAGAAAATTTTATATCAAGAGGAGTGAACATTAGAGCAAGTTCGATGCAAAATGTGATGAAGGAATATTCCTAGGATATTCCACCAAGAGTAAAGCTCTCAAATGTTTCAACAATAGGACTCAGAGAATTGTTGAAAGCATCAACGTTAGGGTTGATGAAAACTCTGGGAAACCTAAGGAAACTAATAGTGAGCAAGTAGGAGATGAACCAGTAGTAACCTTCTTGGAACCGGTTGCAAATTAGCCTAGTACTAGTAATTGTGTTCCTACACCGGTGGATGTTGATGCTGATGAAGATGAGGATGAAGAAGAAAAGCAAGAAGAATTTGTTAAGAACATACCTAAGTATGTCAAACTCAATCATGATCCAAAGCAAATCATAGGAGACAAAGATGCAGGAATTCTTACAAGAAGAAAGGTCAGAGAAAGCTCATGTATGATCTCTGAATTTGAGCCTAAATCATTCAAAGAGGCACATAAAGATGAAGACTGGATCAAGGAAATGGAGGAGGAACTTGACCAGATAGAGAAGAATGGTACATGGTCTTTGGTACCTAGACCAGAGCATAAAAATGTCATTGGAACCAAATGGGTTTTCAAAAACAAGCTAAATGAGGATGGCATAGTGGTAAGGAACAAAGCCAGACTAGTGTGTAAAGGATACGCCCAAGAAGAAGGAGAAGACTATGGAGAAACCTTTTCTCCAGTAGCAAGATTGGAAGGAGTGCATATGCTTCTTGTATACACAGCTTTTAAAGGATTCAAGGTATATCAAATGGATGTAAAATCTACATTCCTAAATGGAATACTTGAAGAGGAGGTGTACATAGAACAACCAGATGGGTTTGCCCTATCAAAAGATAGTGACATGGTGTGTAGGCTACATAAAGCCTTGTATGGACTAAAGCAGGCACCTAGAGCATGGTATGAACGCTTGCACTCCCATCTTGTGAAGATTGGATTTGAAAGAACAAGTGAAGATAGCAATATCTATTTGAAATTAGAAGGAGATCAGATTCTAATCAGTGAAGTATTTGTTGATGGCATCATCTTTGGAGGAGATAACAAGATGAGTCATGATTTTGCAGATGAGATGAAAAAGGAGTTTGAGATGTCACTCATAGGGGAAATTAAGTTCTTCATTGGACTGCACATTTAGCAAATGAAAGAAGGAATCTTTATTACTCAGTCCAAGTATGTCAAAGAGGTGTTGAAGACCTTTGGCATGGAAGACAGTAAACCGGTTGGTACACCAATGGTGACCGGTTGTAAATTATCAAAAGAGGATGACTCGGCATTGGTAAATGAGAAGGATTACCAATCAATGATTGGTAAGTTGCATTATGTAGTGCATAGCAGACTGGACATTGCACATGCAGTGGGTATTATTTCTCGGTTTTAGCAAAGCCCAAGAGAATCCCACTTGGTAGCAGTCAAGAAAATTATTAGATATCTAAAGGGAACAATTGACTATGGGTTATGGTATCCATACAATGATGATTTCAACCTGAAAGTGTTCACAGATGCTGATTGGGCTGGTAATGTAGATGATCGGAAGAGCACAACCGATGGTGCATTCTTCCTTGGTGGTAGACCGGTCTCATGGATGAGTAAAAAGCAGAGTTGTATCTCTCAGTCTATAGTAGAAGTGGAGTATGTTGCAGCTTTTATGAACTGCACCCAAACTATTTGGATGAAGCATGTATAAAATGGCATCAAAGTTCCTGTATTTGAACTGGTAAGCATATTTTGTGACAATACAAGTGCAATTAACATTTCCAAGAATCCGGTTTTGCATGCTAGAACCAAGCACTTTGAGCTCAAGTATCATTTCTTGAGGGAGAAGGTTCAAAACAAGGAGGTTGTGTTGGAACATGTTTCCAGTAAGGAGCAGTTAGCAGACATATTCACCAAGCCTCTACCAAAGGCTATATTTACCTATTTGAGAGGTGAATTAGGGGTGCTGCCCCTTCAAGAGGTGAACTGAAAGTATGTGCTTCACATCAGTCGGGTATTGCAATGTCCAATATTTTTCAGGATTGATGTGTTGAAGGATGCTACTCCTCAGGGAGAGCAACATAGTGGAATAGGAAAACTTGTGCCTCCACTTTGGCATTATTGTCAAAGGGGGAGAAGATGTGAAGCGGAGAAGATATCTGCAGCAAAAGATGTGATGCTAGGTAATATCTTTGTATATTGCCATCAATGCCAAAGGGGGAGATTGTTGGCATTTGTGTAGAGTATGTTGACATGATGATATTATGTTGTCATTGATGTCAATATACATGAGATTGAACCGACAATATGCTGAAAAGTGAACCGGTATATGAGAAATAGGTGAAGCGGTATGTTTGTCCAAGTGAATCGGTATGATGGAATGTGAACTGACATATGGAATGTTTTCTATTAAGGCTTAATATGGTATGACTACCGATTGGTAGTCTTAGCTTAAGGGTTTCCGGTTGAAGTGTTCCAATCTTGTGTGATTCAACTGATGGTATTGTGTGATGAGCTAGCATTGTAATCAAGATCAGATCGTGTTTCCACGTCAACCTTGTGCGCATGAAGGATCTTGCATGAAGGAGATTGATCCTATCTGCCTTGGGAATGTGTGAATTCCCTATAAATGGTGGAGAATGCGTGATGGGTTATCGCCTCAATGAAATGGTGAAGAACGAACGATGGAGAATATCTTGAGATCTGTTCAAGACCGTTGTATTCAAATGCAAAGTGTTCAATGGCCAGGATTGAACCACCTAAATTGCTTAACCTAAATGTTTAGGGTTTAGGGTTTATGCTACCGACCTATCTATTTCCTATAAGGTCAATGTTGTGTTTCATACTAAGGTTGTTGGCAAATGGTGTGTGTGTATCTAAGTGCAGAGATATGTGATTGTTGCTAGACCAGATGAGATAAGAGGATTGATTCCTGCATAGTGTGTGTGCAGAAGGAAGGAACTTAAGTAGATCTGCATTAGGCATTGAGTGCTATTATCAGATCATTGTAATACCTGTTGATCTTTAACCACTTCAATAGTTGGAAAATCCCTTAACCGGGTAGCTTTAACCAACTTGTTGTAAATCCTTTAACAGGGTGACTCAAACTCATTGAGTTCTTGAAATCCTCTAACAAGGTAGCCTCTAACAAGGTTTAACCCTTAACCGGGTATTTAGCCATCCCTTAACTAGGTGATCTCTAATAGGATCGGTTCCTAGTAGAACCTGTTGTAACAGTCTTTAACCTGACTAGGCTCCTAATAGAGTAGACTTCTAAAGACTTCAAAAGTAGTTTGTGGGCATTCATCCCTATCGTGGTTTTTCCTAGTTGGGTTTCCACGTGAAAAATTTGTGTGTCATGTGTAGTATTTTTAATGTGATGATTTAAGTGATTTGTGTCTAAAGGTAAATCATGTTGAGCTAGTTGTTATTATATTTCTGATGATAGATTACCTATTCATGCATAAGGGTGAAATGGAAGTGTAGTATTAACTTGAGTGGAAAGCTAAGTGATTAACCAGTTAATGCTTGTCACAGTCATTCTTAGCTTTACCGGTTGCACTCTATTTCAGACCAGTGTTACTGTATGCTAGACATTTGCAGTGTTTGTAGTCAAACCAGTTCGGGAAAAGTAATTGTGATTGCAATGATTCACCCCCCCTCTTAGTACCAATTTGGTACTTATTGTTCATCATTGAGTTATCAATTTTATGTAGTACATTATCATTGGATTTAACTATCCAATTTTAGTCAGTGTGACTCCCATTTTGTGATTGAGCAGTGAGCTCTAAGTAGCTGGCCTTTCTGCATGTGCAGACTCCATATTGCACACACATACTATCTGCAGTAGTATCATTTGATTGTGGGTAAGGCTTCCCACTGTGGTTTTTCCCCTTACAGGGTTTCCACTTACAAATATTTGTGTTATGTGTTGTGGATGTTATTGTCTTTTTGTTTCATGCATTAATCTTTACCAGTATTGCAATTAACTGATAAAACTGTCTATCGGCATAAAGTTTGGTTTATCGGCATTAAGAATTAAGTTTTGGTTAAGTTAATTTTGGTTGAATTTATTGGACAACTAATTCACCCCCCCCCCCCCCCTCTCAGTTGTCTCTAGGACCTAACAGATAGAAATAATAATTGCATTCATCTTGCATATCAATATAATAATTGCATGTATCATATCATATCCATGTACATAATATCACATCTTGCACACACCACTTGTTAGCACATCATATAAACATCATTATCAAAAATAGGAACATTGCATCATCATCATGCATCATATAAACATATAAAAACAAATATATATATATATATATATGCATCATCATAGGCATACATTTCATAAGCATAATAGAACATCTCAACATCTCATAAATAATATAGAAGCATCACATCATAAACATCATAAGTAAATGCATCATATAGGATCACATGTACATAGTCGCCGCCTCACACACACACACACACACACAAAATTATGTGTCATGATGCAATGATGTCAAAAATCATATGGCTACAAAAACACCCAAAGGTATCTACATAATCATATAAAATTGATACAAAATGGACCATAGAAAGCTAAGATGAAATCCCTCTCTTGGAGCCAGTGGGCCTTAATGGAATCTGAGCTCCTGAAGGCCCAACCCATGGATCATCTCATCTCCCTCCTCCCATTGACCTTGTTGTTGGTGGTGGTGGTGGCCCCATCACTCCACTACTTGAAGCCCTTTGCCTATCCTCTATTGCCACTTGGTCATCATCTATAAGTTGTGACCATAAGTGATGCATCATAGTGAATCTCTTGCGTGACTCCAGTGGAGCTAGATACTCCTATAATCATACCAAAATTAATCACATCAGTTCTAGTAGTACTCATGTCTATCACATAGTGTTGCTTATCCTATCCTATCCTAGTGGTGCTTATGTTTATCACATGGTACTGCTCATCAGGCTATACTCCTAGTGCTTATGTCTATCACATGGCATTTCATCCTATCAATGTATATGTTTATCACATTGCACTTGATCCTATTTCTACTAGAGCACTCATCGAATTTTATCAACTCAACGGTTTACCTATACTTTCTTAGCATCCTATGTACCTAGGGGAAGTTGTTTGAGTGTATCCTCTCAACAATTTGTCCAATTGGCAATGCATGTTTATCATATGGTTGTTGATTCTAGCTCTAATATTATCTTTATCCTAGTTGGGGAACCTATTTGAGTGTATCCTCTCGATAAGTTATCCAATTGACAATTTATATTTATTACAAAACTATCAATTTTAGCCTACCTGGACACAAACACAATTTTACTAGACACATATGAGTCCTTACTACATAAACATAGTTTTAACCTACATAAATGTGTTTTTACTCACAAATGTGATGTTTCTCTGCCTAGATGCAACATCAAAACTTACATGCACAAACATGACCCAAAAATGTGATTATAAACATAAATGCACACATACCTAACTTGGACATGTTCACACATCACAGACGTGCCCTTAACTAACACAAATGAGGATTTTTTCCCCTTGGCCTCTATATGTAGGCTGTGAAACCCTAATTGGCCATGTTCACCCCTCGCCACCTTTTTCTCGCCCATTGACCCCTTTTGAATCCATTTTTTTCCAACCTTGTCAGCTTATCCTTTTCCCTTTTATCCTTTCTTCCTTTTTGAGAGATTGTCTATGATATGTCAAAAAAAAATAATCCAATCTCTTGAGGGGGCATGTCACTCCCATCCGAGGGCAAACTTTGTATCAATTTATCTTATCTTCTTTGAGACAATGCAACAATGCAACAAGTTGCATTGTCTCAAAGAGGGGTAAAATGTAGACACCTAAAATTGTCCTGTCTTAATTAAATAAATATTTTATTTACGTAATTATTTTTATCAGCCTTCTATTAATTAAATAAATTTTCATTTATTTAATTAATTTACTAAGCCTGTTCTAGCCTTTCCTTATTAAAATAAATATTTTTATTTATTTAAATTATCCTTTCCCTAGTCCAAGGGGTTGAGCTTAATTGGTTAAAACACTGGGTTCTCATTGTGGAGAACCAAGTTCAATTCCCAATAGGGACATCTAAAGTGGAATTCTAAGTTGTGACTCTTAGCCTTCCATAGGATGGAAAAGGTCTTGGGGTCAATCTAATCAAACAAAATAATAATAATAATTCAAAGATATGTAATGGGGATGGGGCCTCCTACTGTGTCCCCCCTGGTTCATAGCTTCAGTCAAAAGCTATTCAGGCTTCGGCCAATTACCTATCAAAAAAAGTAAAATTATCCTTTTCCTAAATTAAATAAATATTTTATTCATTTAATTTGTCCCACTTCCTCTATTAATTAAATGATTTTTTTTTTGTTTAATTAATTCATTATCTTTTTGCTCCATGACACTTATCATTTATCTCTTGATTTTATCCTAACCACCTTTCTAATATTTTATCTTTTTCCCTAGCTACCCTTTAATCCTAGTTGATCATTTATCCTTTCACCTCTTAATATTATCCCTCCATTTTATAAGGTGTTCTCTATATAATAAGATCCTTTCATCCTTATCAACCATAATGACATATGCAATCAATCTTCATGTGATCAAGTGACTTCACAACCACAATCTATTCTTTGTTGAGGTCTTGTCCACACATAAAATCTGAGAGCAACCAAATTAAACAAGATCAATAGAGATAAAGCCCTACTAAGCATGTGAATGGTATAATCTTTCTATTTTGTTTTGATTTGCATGTTTTAGGTTTTTCATTGGTGTATGGTGGATTCTTGATTGTAGAAGTAGGGTTTTTTGGCTGGATATTTGTGAGTTTTATAATAGTTTTAATCTTCCAAATTTCACCATATACACTTTTGAATTAGGATCATCTTTGATTTCCTTAATTTTTTGATAGTTCCTTGTTCGAGGACTTTCTCAATGGATAAACCTCTTTCAATCACTTCTTGAAATGTGGATAAACATAGACTGAGAAAATTCATACCCCATTTCCCGATTTAAATTTTGTCTAAACATTTCAACAATTTTCTTTTGTGGAATGTGAAAAGGGCATCGACTAGCCAAACTTCTCCATCATTGTTAAAATGATGCCAATGATTACCCATTTCATTATTTGGTATTGCACAAAGTTTTTACTGAAACCTCACATTCAATATTCTAAGAGAAGTGTTGGATAAATGCTTCAACAAACTCACCCCATGAACTAATCCCATGTAACAATTGTGAAAACTATTCCATTGCTTGTACACTCAAACTTTGTGGATAAAGACACATTAAGTAGGATTCTTCATGAACCACTTCTATACAATCCATGAAAAATTCTTTGATGTGTGCCTTAGGATCACCTTTTTTTTTGTATTTTTCAAATTTAGGCATAACAAAATGTGGGGGAAATGGAGGCATAGGTATGTTCCTATCAAAAGGATAAGGACAAATGTCTTGAATTGTATAGTTCTTGATGGGAGTTCACATACTAGTCATTTGTTGTTGCAATTCTCTTATCTATCGTTGCATATCATCACTAGGTGGCATTCTATTTCTTTGAGGCACCCCTATGCTTGGACCCACTGGGAGAAGGAGGTACATAAGCATGATATTAGTCATGTGTATCTTTGGGAGGTGGTGGAGGAGGTATGTAATTATAATATGGACCACCTAGGATATGATTTTGATGTTGTACATTAAGTCTTAGATGAGTGTAGGTATCATGACCATGAGAATAGTTGGTATTGTAGGCATGTTCTTGAACATGCTCATCAAATATAACATGAGGTCATCTAGTATGTGCATTATCATGATTATAACCTTGGTTAACATCTTGTTGTTAAGTATATCCATGGGTGTTTCTTTGGCCATACAGGGTATTAGCACGAGGTTGTTCATGATGTTATCAAGTATAGGTTGAACAAGCATATGTGTGGATATCTAGTTTTTGCAAAAGGGATGAAGGTGACTTAGGAATGGGGTTATGCTCATATCCATTTTCATCATTGTTTCCATTAGGGTGATTTGGGTCTTCTTCTAAAATTTGTGATCAATGAAAATCATGAGGTAATCTTGCACAATGTTGAATCAACATGTATAAATAGCATTGAGGATCTTTTCTCAAAACCGCATTAATCAATCTATTGAATATAGTGTTATACATGTGATCTTGAAGTTATGTAGATGTTAAGGACTCATTATCAAATTCCGGTACATTACCATGATTCTCAAAAGACCTAGTTTTGTACAATTCTTCTTCATCATACTCATATGTGTCCATGTCTTGAGATCTTGGAGCTTCTTCAACTTGTTTTTTATATCTTTGGGCTCAGGTTTCAAACATGAAAGTGAAAGGACTTGACTTGGATGAAATGAAAATGGATGACAAGGTTAATGATGGAAGCTAAGGTAATAATAATGATGGGAAAAAGAATCTAAAGTTGTCTTGAAAGATCAAAAAATGTTGTTGCAAATGGTAAGATAACTTAAGAAAGGTATGAATTCCTAGGAGATGACAAATTCCAATAGGTAAGTTGACCCTAATTCAAGAGACTAAGATCACACCCAAGATGATAAATCTAATGTGTGAACCACCTAGTGACATTTAAGATGTGTAGTAAGATTTGTGAGGACAACAAAACAACTCTTTGCCTCTTCTAAGAAGAAATATCAATTGATGTTTTTGAATTAGTGATGGTTTGAAAATGTCTAAAAAGGGAAGGGAAAAAATTAAAAATTAATGGTTGACTAACTAGAAATCCTAAGGAATCATTCTAGAAGCTCCTTTAATATTTGTAACCATATATGCAGTAAGAAATTGCAGACACGTCTAAAAGTCTCATAGACATAGCAATGGAGTCCAAAAATGTGTTTTCATAGATTTTCAATGTTCAATATAATTTTACAAATACACAGTAATAGTGTCCAAATACGTGTTAGTGTGAACCAAATACGTGACAAAATGTCTCAAATACATGTTTTCCAATTTTTGTTCTATATCAATTTTTGTCTAAATACATGCTAGTAAGTTGCATAGATGTATCAAGAATGTTTAAATACGTATCAAAAAATTGACAGAGATGCACTAATAAGTCTTAGATACATGTTGATAAGGTGCACAAACGTGACCAGAATGATCATATACGCACTAGAACTTGACACAGACATGTTTTTGGTGAAAATAGTTTTTGTCTAAATCTATCCAAGTATAATGTTGATTTTGAATGTCCAATGTGCCATATTTGATTGTTTAGTGATTTCTATGGCAAGAATTTACAACAAACAAGAAGAAAGAATGTCTATTGGTGATTTGTCCAAATTTTTTGAGCATAATGTGTTTGTTCATAGGCCAAATTCAACATACTTTTCATAGGTCTAAAGACAATCATAGACACTTCAAACACTTCTTATCCCCAAGGTCAAGACTTCATTGCAATAGCTTTAGCCCACAACTTGGAATCTATGTCGATGAAAATGTAGGGACACACCTAAAATGGGTGTATATTGTTGGTATTTTGGTATGGTTTTGTCATTGATGTCAACACCTACTAAACTCTTATCAACTCTGGCACTTTGGAGAATCAACAACATTCACCGGCAAGCAAGTGACTCATGCACAGTCACCGGTATCTAGTACATCGGCAAGATATAATGATCACTGGCACTTGGAATGATATGGAAAACACTTGGTAATGTCGAAGACATCGTTTGGACATCTTGTCCTGGAGTTTTGTTCATTGGTATATTCATAGTTGCATATTTGCTGTTACCGGCAAATAGGTCTAGGGTTACACCGACAGGTTTATCTTTTCCAGATCAACATGGCACGCTATGGAGATGATTAATTATTGTTGTAAATGCATTAAGCGGACATGTTCAATCGGTTATTGCATCGGATATTATATTGTTTGTAAAATGTTTTTATTGTAATATCTTGTAGAGCCGACCTACTAAAATTGGTCTTAGGTTATGGTATAAATGTAAGATCAAATGTGGAATGCGAAAAAAGGATTGTGTGAAGGTATATGCGAGATTAAGTAGAGCTATACACGCAGACATCATTTGAAGATTGAATGAGGGTTTTTGTGAAAGCATATCAGCATTACACCGGTACTGAATCTAGCATATGAAGATGCTATTTTGTGCAATACATTCTTATTGGATTTAACCATCCAACTGTAGTCAGTGTGACTCCCATTTTGTGATTGGGCAGTGAGCTCTAGGTTGTTGGCCTTTCTGCATGTGCAGACCCCATTTATGTACACTTACTATCTACAGTAGTATCATCTGATTGTGGGTAAGGTTTCCCATCGTGGTTTTTCCCCTTACAGGGTTTCCACGTACAAATATTGGTGTTATGTGTTGTGGATGACCTTGTGTTTATGTTTCATGCACTAATCCTTACCGGTATAGTAATTAACTGTTAAAACTATCTACTGGCATATTGAACTGGTTTACCGGTATTAAGCATTAAGTTGGTTAAATTGTTTTTGGTTTAAATATATTTGACAACTGATTCACCCCCCCCCCCCCCTATCAGTTGTCTCTGGGACCTAACAATTGGTATCAGAGCCTAGTCCTCTTTTGCAGAAGTTTAAGAGCTTGAGGAGATCCAATGTCTACTAATTATTTCAGGAAGGACAGTCCTAAACTTGATGGAACCAACTATGGGATATGGAAGATCAGAATGGAGACACATCTAAATTGCATTGGAAAAGACATCTAGGATGTTACAAAGAATGGTTATACTGTTGTTGTACAAGGTTAGCCTAGTCCAGCTAGCTTGACTAAAGATGAGGAAAATGATTGCAAAGCAAGAGAAGCACTTTTGAGCGCATTATCAGATCAACAAATCATGGGACTATCAGATAGGTCTACTGCTAAATCTATTTGGGATCATTTGGAAACACTGAATGAAGGAGATTCCATAGTCAAAATTACAAAACTTGAAAGCTTCCTAGTTAGGTATAAACATCTGAAAAAATGGAAGAAGATGAAAGGATTTTTGCTTTTATGGAAAGGGTAAATGAAATTATTTTGGGTATTAAATGTTGTAGAGGAACCTTAAGTGGGGATGAAATTGTTTCAAAAGTTTTAAGAGGATTGCCACCGACATATAAAATGAAAGTCACTGCTATAAATGAGTTAAGAATAATGCCTAATACATCAGTTACTAGGGATACATTAATTGGGAAACTTTCAGCTTTTGAAATTGAGGAATTTGGTCCTGTTGCTACTATAAAGATAGATTTGGCCTTTAAAGCATCAACATCATCTGCTCGATCATTTGACAAATCTGATTGGAAAGCCTTTTATGCAAGAGAACCTGAAGAACTTGAAGCACTATTTGTAAGGAAAATGCCCAAAGTTCCAGTTGGAAGTAAGTATGAAGGTAAAGTACCCTTTAAATGTTTTAACTGCAATAAGATTGTTCATATGGCTTCAAGATGCCCTGATAGACATGCTAGACTAAGAGAAGAAGCTAGAAGAACATACAAGCCTAACCCTAAATATCAGAGATAGAAATTTAAGAAGAATAAAGACAAATCTTGTTACATTGCTGATGAAGGTGTGACTGATGATTTTGATGAGGATCCTGTAGACAATGGATGGGTTTTTGTTGCTATAACAGAAGATCAACTGGCACCTACTGCTCAACCAGTAGTACAGGCCCTAGCAGCTAAAGTTGAAGTAAAGGATGAATGGATCATTGATTCAGGATGCTCACATCATATGACATGAGATAGAGGTAAATTATTGAACTTTCAAGAATACAATGGAGGCTTAGTGAGATTTGGAGATGACAAAGCTTGTTCAATCAAAGGTAAGGGTACAATATCTCTTGATGGTAAGAATAACACTGACAATGTCTACTATGTCGAAGGATTAAAGCATAATCTTTTGAGTGTTGGTCAACTACTTGAGAAAGGATTTCAGTTATAATTTAAAAATGGAAAATGCAAAACCATGAATAGAACTGGTTTGGAAATTGCAACCGGTAATCAGACTAGAGGTAATATCTTTCATTTGAATAACAATGAAAAGACATGCTTAATTACACATATAGATGAAAGTTGGTTATGGCATAAGAGACTTTGTCATGTAAACTTTGATTGCATGGTAAAGATCAGTACTACTAAGGAAGTGAGAGATTTACCTAAAATTGTCAAACCTCAGAATACAGTATGTAAGGAATGTCAATTTGGAAAACAAGTTAGAGCGAGTTTCAAAAGTATTCCAGAAAAAGCAAATAATGCTCTTGATCTGATTCACATTGATTTATGTGGTCCAGCTAGAACTAAAAGCTTACAAGGTGATAGATATTTCATGCTAATTATTGATGACTATTCTAGAATGTGTTGGGTTACTTTTCTCAAATAAAAATCAGAAGCACTTGGAAAGTTCAAACTGTTCAAAGCAATGGTAGAAAATGAAACCGGTAAGAAAATCAAATGTTTAAGATCAGATCAAGGAGGTGAATTTACATCTAATGAATTTAATACATTCTATGAAGTGAATGGAATCAGAAGACAACTATCAACACCTTGGACACCACAACAGAATGGAGTTGTTGAAAGGAAAAATAGAACTATCTTGGATGCAGCAAGAAGTATGTTATCAGAAGCAAACCTACCACATGTATATTGGAGAGAAGGAGTTAGTACAATGGTCTATACATTTAACAAAGTTCACATCAAAGGTGAAACCGGTAAGACCCCTCATGAACTATGGTTTGGTAATACTCCTACTCTTAAGTATTTCAAAATTTTTGGAAGTAAATGTTATATCAGAAGAGATGAGTATATTGGCAAATTTGATCCTAGAAGTGATGAAGGAATATTTCCTGGTTATTCATCTAAGAGCAAGGCATATAGATGTTTCAACAAAAGATTGCAGAAAATTGTTGAAAGTACAAATGTAAAGATTGATGAATAATTCAGAGGAACTTCAAGGTATATAGACTCTGAATCAGCAACAAAAATTTTGACAAATGAACCTACTCTAAATCCACTGGTACAAAATGAAGATCCAGTTACCCTGGTATCATTTGAGGATTCCACAGTAATTGAAGAACAACAACAAACAAAGACACCCCGATATGTAAGACTGAATCATTCTAAAGATCGGATAATTGGAAACAAGTTTAAAGGAGTTATGACAAGAGGAAGATTGAAAAATGAAGAGGTACGTCTTATTTCTCAAATTGAACCATCATCTATTAATGAGGCATGTGAAAATAAATTTTGGATTAAAGTTATGGAAGAAGAATTAGAATAAATTGAGAAAAACAACACTTGAACATTAGTTCCCTGACCTAAAGATAAAAATGTAATTGGAACCAAATGGTTATTTAGAAACAAACTTAATGAAGATGGTAAGGTTGTCAGAAATAAAACAAGACTAGTGTGTAAGGGATATTCTCAAAAGGAAGGAGTTGATTACAATGAAACCTTTGCACCGATAGATAGAATTGAGGCAGTCAGATTATTTTTGGCTTTTGCAGCACACAAGAACTACAAAGTTTATCAAATGGATATTAAATGTGCATTTTTGAATGGAGATCTTGAAGAGGAAGTATACATTGAACAACCTGATGGATTTTCTTTGATAGATGACAATGACATGGTTTGCGGGTTAAGGAAAGCTCTGTATGGACTAAAACAAGCTCCAAGAGCTTGGTATACAAGATTGGATAAGTATCTTTTAAAGATTGGTTTTACTAAAGGAAATGCAGACAACAATTTATATTATAAAGTAACTAATGATGACATCTTGATTATAGAAGTATTTGTTGATGATATAATCTTTGGAGGAGAAGATGGATTATGTAAGGAATTTTCTATTAAAATGCAGCAAGAATTTGAAATGTCTATGATTGGAGAAATAAAATTCTTTTTAGGATTGCAGATTTCACAGACTGATAAAGGTATATTCTTGAGTCAATCCAAATACTTAAAAGAGTTACTAAAGAAATTTGGGATGGAGAACTCTAAACTAGTAAGCACACCTATGACAACAAATGACAAATTATCACAAAGGGATGAATCTACACCTGCTAATCCAACTAGATACAAATCTATGATAGGAGGTTTACTGTATTTGACACAAACCAGACCTGATATTATGAATGCAGTATGTATTGTTTCAAGATTTCAAAGTAATCCTAGAGAAAATCATGAATCGACAGTAAAAAGGATTTTCCGGTACTTACAAGGCACTATAAATCTTGGATTATGGTATCCTAGAGATGAAAACTTTGAATTATGTGCATACACAGATGCAAATTGGGTAGGAGATGTGGATGATAGAAAAAGAACCACCGACAGAGCATTCTTTCTCGGAAACAGACTAGTTTCTTGGTTGAGTAAGAAACAAAGTTGTACATCTTTATCAACAACAGAATCAGAATATGTTGCAGCAGCAACTAACTGTACATAGGTACTATGGCTTAAGCAAATGTTGAAAGACATAAAGGTAAAATGCAAGGAACCTATTACTATCTATTGTGATAACACTGCAGCAATTGATATATCTAAGAATCCGGTATTACATTCTAAAACTAAACATGTTTCTATCAAACTGAATTTTCTAAGGGAAAAAGTTGAAGCAAAGGAGATAAAACTGGTTTATGTGAATAATAAAGAGCAGATTGCAGATATTTTCACTAAACCTTTGCCTAAGGAGACTTTTGAATACCTCAGAGATTAGCTTGGAGTCATACCACCATTGGTAGAGACTTAGATAGCTGATGATTGTCATCAACCAACAGAATTAATGGAGAAATCTTTTATTTCGGTCTTTAATGGGAAGCTACTTCTCAGGGGGTGTAGTTGGTATACTGAATTGACTTGTATTTTGTATATGAACTTGGTTTTTATTATAACTTTGGCATTTGATGTCAAAGGGGGAGAGATTGGTATGGAAAAACTTTGAAAAACACAAGGAAAACACATGTTGCTCCCAGGGGGAGAAATTGTATAGGAGTTGAGAAAATACAACACCATAGGAGCCCAAATAATCTCTGCAAGCTGAAAAACTTGTTACAAGGAGAAGCAATGAAGCAAATCACAGAAGGAAAGAATACACAAGAAAAATATGCTCCAAAAGATGAGAGCTCAATAATCTCCAAAATGTATTGTCAATAATAATCCTTCTTCATACAATGAAAAGAAAGAACTCAACCTTTAATAGGTCAAGAAACCCTAAAAGGGAAAACCTAGGTTTGCACATAATAATTAATTAAAATAATTAATTATATGCACCTAAAGTTAGCTTAAGTGTAAAAGAGATAAAGGGAACTTAAATAATTAAACAAATAATGTTTAATTAATCAAGTAAATACCCGAATACTCTAACACCCCCCCTTAAGATAGACTTAGGGAGAAGCTAAAACCTAGAACAGCTACTAAAAGCATTAAAGATGGGTCCCGACAACAAGGCCTAATCAGGTACCCAAATACAATGAAATCTCTATGAATTGGAGAAATAGAGAAAACCACATGGGAAAAAAACTCTACTCCAAAAAGAGATAAAAAGAATACCACTGAAGCATGAAGAACTTGCAAACTCTGTCCAAGAATAACTGCTGATCTAAAGAACCTCCACTGAAATAGAACATGACCAGGTAGAGAAGACTGTAATCTACATGAGTGCCCTCAAATGACACTACTCGAATCAAATGGCAAACAAAGGCAAACAACTGAACTCGAAGATATAGATGGCATGAGACACCAAAGCTTGAAGAGCTGATCAATCGAACCACAAAAGCAGTAGAACCAGTAGGATAAACCTCCCCACAATGTGAAAGTGGGAGAGGGACAGGAACATTGAAAAGGACAGCCAAAAACAACTGCACGACGAAGAACCAAGAACATCAAAGGTGTTGAGACACATCATCATGAGGCAAATTTTGTGGAAGGAACACTCACTGGACAAAGGAAATGGCAAACAACAGGAAAACATCAACCCCCTCATGGCACTTGATCAATAGTGCATGTACAACAAGACACAAGATATGCAAGATTCCAAGTAAACAATGCATGATGGCACTTTATCTTAGTTCATTTGCATAAATACAAGCTACAATGATAAGAAGACTGGAAATAGAAACGTGAACCAAAAAAGAGACATCCTACTCAGAGAAGAGATCCCAAGACCTGAAACAACCATGATATCCACCAGAGTGCTGAAAAGAAAAAAAAATGAATAAAATATGCATGGAGTAGAATCTAGAAATAAAACTTAGATGGCTGGAAAGTACGCAGCACACGCTTTCCAAAAATATAAAATTTTAAAAAAATGGAGGTCGGATGCTCATTCTATGGCTCCCGGAGTGCAAAAACTAGACCTCACTTTGACTGGAAAAAAAAACATAGTCAAACAGAAAAATTGGAAAAAATTACCAACACCATGAGGTTGGCCTTGGAACCAGCTTTCCGATGCCTATTCATTTTTGAAAATATGACTTTGTATGCCCAAGATAGGGCCAAAAAACCAAATCCCCCCCTGAAAAAGCCAAAAAAGGGAGTCTGGTGGCTTGTTGGTGGTCTGGTGCTAGTGGGTGGCCAGTGGGTGGCGGTAGGGTGGTGGCCCGGTGGCTGGGCGGAGCCTCCCCTATGGCTGGGTGGCAGAGGACTGGGGGTCGGGTGGCGGAGCCAGGTGGCCGGGTGGCAGAGGAGGCCGGGGAACGCAGTAGAAGGTGGGTGGCCAAGAGGAGCAGTAGCGGAGGCCATCGGTGGCGCTACCAGTGGGGGCTGGAGGCTAGCAAGGGCCGGTAGGGAGAGGTCGGGTAGGGAGCTGGGGGCCAGAGGGGAGAAGCTGGCGGTGGGGGGCCGGTGGCCGGCGGGGGGCTAGAGATGGCAGCGCGGAGCCCGAGCTGACGACGACGGTGCCGTACCTCCATCTGCAGGGCCAGCAACAACATAGGGGCCCCACAGTACCTTGCATACCATGGGGACCCCAAAAAAACTTTATTGTCAATAATAATCCTTCTTCATACGATGAAAAGAAAGAACTCAACCTTTAATAGGTCAAGAAACCCTAAAAGGGAAAACCTAGGTTTGCACATAATAATTAATTAAAATAATTAATTATATGCACCTAAAGTTAGCTTAAGTGTAAAAGAGATAAAGGGAGCTTAAATAATTAAACAAATAATGTTTAATTAATCAAGTAAATACTCGAATACTCTAACAGATTGTTGTTTAGGAGAGATTATTACTCTCTGTATCTGTATTTTGATTTCTGTTTATGATATTTTTGGAGATTGTTTGTTTTTGGTACTTGGCATTTCTATTTTGGCACTTTGATGGTTTTTCCATCTTGTGTTGTCATCAATGCCAAAGGGGGAGATTGTTGGTATTTTGGTATGGTTTTGTCATTGATGTCAACACCTACTAAACTCTTATCAACTCTAGCACTTTGGAGAATCAGCAACATTCACCGGCAAGCAAGTGACTCATGCACAGTCACCGGTATTTGGTACACCGGAAAGATATAATTATCACCGGCACTTGGAATGATATGGAAAACACTTGGTAATGTCGAAGACATCATTTGGACATCTTGTCCTGGAGTTTTGTTCATTGGTATATTCATAGTTGCATATCTGTTGTTACCGGCAAATAGGTCTAGGGTTACACTGACAAGTTTATCTTTTCTAGATCAACATGGCACGCTATGGAGATGATTAATTATTGTTGTAAATGCATTAAGCTGACATGTTCAATCAGTTATTGCATCAGATATTATATTGTTTGTAAAATGTTTTTATTGTAATATCTTATAGAGTCGACCTACTAAAATTGGTCTTAGGTTATGGTATAAATGTAAGATCTTATTTGTAAGATCAAATGTGGAATGTGAAAAAAGGATTGTGTGAAGGTATATGCGAGATTAAGAAGAGCTATACATGTAGACATCATTTGAAGATTGAAGGAGGGTTTTTGTGAAAGCATATTAGCATTACACTGGTACTGAATCTAGCATATGAAGATGCTATTTTGTGTAGTACATTCTTATTGGATTTAACCATCCAACTGTAGTCAGTGTGACTCCCATTTTGTGATTGGGTAGTGAGCTCTAGGTTGTTGGCCTTTCTGCATGTGCAAACCCCATTTATGTACACTTACTATCTGTAGTAGTATCATCCGATTGTCGGTAAGGTTTCCCACCGTGTTTTTTCCCCTTACAGGGTTTCAACGTACAAATATTGGTGTTATGTGTTGTGGATGAATTTGTGTTTATGTTTCATGCACTAATCCTTACCGGTATAGTAATTAACTATTAAAACTGTCTACTAACATATTGAATTGGTTTACCGGTATTAAGCATTAAGTTGGTTAAATTGTTTTTGGTTTAAATTTATTTGACAACTGATTCACCCCCCCTCTCAGTTGTCTCCGGGACCTAACATATATACTCTTTTCTTTGCAAGAGAGAATAGGTAGGGGCCTCTAGGAGTGGAAGGATGACCCAATCACCCTCTCCCTAAAAATTTACATGTAGCTTATGCCAAGCCAAGGATTTTTGTCTCATCTCAAGGGAGTCATATGGTGAGTATTTGGGGGAAAAACCAACTATGACCTTGCATTGAAATTAATGCAACGTTTGGTAAAATATAATGGTATACCACTAAGAAGGTTTCTAGTCACAATTTGGGGGACCAACACCTTGTGAGCATCTATCAAGTCACTTAAGACTATAATCAACCTTACTTGGAGTGTAGAATACCTCACATAAATGTGTGGTACGAGGTCTCATTTTGGATTGACTTTGTATGAAAAAGGCTAATGCTAGTTACATCTAGACTGTCATCTTAATCAATTTATATAGTGTTTCGAAGGAAAGATCCACTTAGGGTAGTCCCTTGTTTCCAAGGTAGGCCCCTCTACAAAATAAAAATAAGATGTTTAATGATTTCTCTTGCACCCAAGATCTACAAAGGCGAGGGGAGATGATGCTTCCATGGAACACCTTAAGGTTGTACAACAAATAATGTACAAGCATACCAAATAGTTCAAGCCAAGTTCTTTTTATGTGCACTGAATTGAAATGTTATCTAATCTATGAAAAATTGCAAACACACTCTTATGTTACCCCTAAAAAACCACAAATTAGTAGTTTCAAAAATCACCCGAACCTGCAAACACAAAGATTAGGACAACTATAAATGGATTAACATACTCAATATTTAGGATATTTGCAGAAAACATGGACTCAACATAACAGACCAAAAATGTGTTAGGAGTTAGTAAAAATGTACTGAAACAAAATCCCTATATGTGATAGAAATGAGCATATACGTGCCTGAAATAGAAAATAATGTGTTGGGAAGAATCAATATACAGACAATTAGGAACCCTAACAAACCAAAAATGCGACAAAATGCACCATATACATGCTAGAAACTAATAAAATGTGTTACAATAAGTAAAAAATGAATCAAAAACCAAAAATTGTAGATTAAACATAAAAAAATGCAGAAACACTAAACCAAAAACATGCCAGAATGCACCATATATGCATTGGAAATTGAGAAAAATGCATTAAGACAAGCCAAAAATGCATCAAAAACCAGAAACTACAAATTGAATAGAAAAATCTAGAAACCCTATACATGGTAGAAACAATTGTACATGCACTAGAAGTTAACACAAATGTGTGAGGAAGACTCAAAAAATGTGATAAAAACTACTACAAATGCGAAATCACTAGAAAATCATCACAAAACTTGGACTAGCAAATTTGAAAACACAAAATCTAAAAAAAATGTTAGAAATAAGGGATAAGAGTCCCACTAGGTGTGCCAAAACATTTATGCTAGATTTGGATGCTATAATATTGTAAATCCTAAGAGATTAAACCACTAAAACCCTAGACCTATAAAGAAATCCAACACAACATCAATAGAGAACCATAAACATGTAAATCATAAAATTGAAAAAAATTATACCATTTACATGCTCCATGGGTTTGATCTCCATTGTCCTTATATCTCCATTGATCTTGCTTGATTTTTTTTCTCTTAGATTTTATGTGTGCACAAGATCTCAATAGAGAATGAATGTGGTTATAGTATGCAATTCGACAGAGTTTAAGTATACTTGCACTTGATTATTGAAAAGAGAGAGAAATAGGTCTATTTCGTAGAGGACACCCTAAAAATGGATGGCTAGAATTAAGAGGTGGAAGAATAAATGGTCAGTTGGGATTAGAGGGTAGCTATAGGAAATAGTAAAATATTAGAGAGGTGGTTAAAGGTGGATTAAGAGATGAATGACACTTGTCATGGAAAGAAAAGGGTAACGAATTAATTAATTAATTGAAAATTTATTTAACTAATAGAAGGGGTGGGGCCAATTTAAATGAATAAAATATTTATGTAATAGAGGAGAATGATAATTTAAATAGATAAAAATATTTAGTTAAATGAGGAAAGGATTAGAAAAGGCTCGATGAATTGATTAAATAAATAGAGATCTATTTAATTAATAGAATGCTTAGGATAAAATAAAATAAGTAAAATATTTATTTAACTAGGCTAGGACAATTTTAGGTGTCTACACTTACATTATCTATAGTCTCAAACCACTACATTCTACCTTCATGAGGTATAAAACATGATAAAATGTGTGATTGGTGTGCTCTTGGACATAAAAGATTAGTTAAAAGGAACCAAAAATCAATCCAAGAATAAATTTCCATTCTCATTATTACTTATCAGATTGTTAGGTGCTTATTCATACACACTCATCTTTTGAAACTATCTTGAAAAAACTTTGGAGCTTGATTTTGCCACTTTTATGAACATTCCTTGGCTTTCCCTACTTGAGGTTAATTTTGCTTCTTCCTTAATTGTTTTATTTTCCTTGTTGCTTTGTACTCTTACTTTATCCTTATTACTTACCATTATAGTTTCCTTATGACTCCCATTCTTTCAGCCTTGTGCTTATAATCTCTACCATAATTTTAATACATACCCATGGTGAATATGTTTTATCTTATTCCTAATTCTCATGATCCTATATTGCCATACAATACTCCTAAATTTTCCTTACAAGATCAAAGTAAATTATTCATTCCCCATTTTACATTAATATTTCATTGACATATATTTATTTTAGGATTACTATATATCTTTTCTATAGAATTCATTCCTCTATTTCTTTAGAGTGTTTCTAGATTTACTTCTTTAGATTTGGGGTATCTTTCCTTACCCAACTATATTTAAGTTATCATTTCTTATCCCTTTACATTGGGAGGCATCATATGTTTCCCAAATTACCTTGAGGTTACTTCCTAGATCCATATTCTCATGAGTGACCAATGTGTTCCCATTCCCTTGAATTCCACATTAGGGACATATGGCCATCCTATTGTTCTATGTTCTTATATAGGTGTTTATAGCCATTTGTACTACATCACCATTTTTTTATTTGCCTATACTAGGAGTGAAGTTACATTCCTTTAAACTCTATTATCTCCAACCCATGCATTAATCACACTTATTGTTTGAGACATTTCAATTGCTTCTAACATAATATATTCATTAGAGATACTACTTTACATGACTTGCATTCCTACAAACATACCTTTTATATTTTCATTTTATACAGTGTCTTTCCCTCTTAAAAATATTTTTATCCTAAAAATGCAACCAATTGTAGGGGCATATCCTATCGTCAACTCTTATATGTTGAGATTATAGAGATTTATAGGTTTATACACAAAGACTACTCACCATGTATAGATGAATTTGATCTCACAACATGTTAACTCTCAAAATAACATGTCGTCCTTGGATTTTATGCTAGATAAAAGTTTTACCATACAACTTACCATATATGTAGAATTTTTCAAATACTATGATTTCCTATCTCTTTCTCATGGTTGTTGATAATAACATTTAGTTTGTAATTTTTGTAATAAAAGTTAAATGAAAAAAGATAATAATTGGATTCATTTTCTCTATTTTGTTGGTTTCCATGGAGCATGCATGCCAAGGACAAACAATACATGATGAAATCTAGAGGGGTCCATTACTTTACATGGACTTTAGAATTATTTTATATATGTTTTACTTTCTATTTATTCTTGTGAGCACTTAGATACTTTTAGATACATGATATTTTATGATTCACATATACTCAAAGTAGGGGCAAAACCTAATGGTCAAATCTGCATACCTATGCCAATTCCCATTAAATTTTTGGGCACATTTTGATGGGATGAATTAGTAAAAAATAGATATAAAAAAATGAAACTCTTTTGTTAACTTTGGATGCTCCCTTGATACCCACCATGTTCATTTATTCCATTCCCTTTGACATTTCCACATATTTGACCCAGCTCTACCTTATTCACATTTTTTTTCATAATCATACCATAATCAGATCTTATTCCTACACGTTTATCCTTCTCCCATAATATACATGTTATGTTTCCTAGGTTATTTCCTCACATCCATGAGAAACACAACACCTCATAGAATCGACCCATAAAATTAGAAAACTCAAATTAAAAATTTTCCAACTTTAGTCCGTGTTATTTTACCATGAGTTGACTTGATACAATGTTTTTGTGATTTATTACTACATCCTTTTATTTAAAGACATTCAAAGTGCATTTATTTATCATCTAAAAATTATCTAAAATCTTTATGAATTTCAAAGATTAATCACTCTATTTTTTTTCAGTTTGGAGCATTGTACATAACCTAAGTTTATTTCCATGTTAAGTCATTTGCATGACTATTGGGTATTTCCTTTACTCGCTTCCATGAATATGAATGCAGTCTAATTAAAAAAAAGCCTAGAAATAAATGAGATTTTCATCTTCTAAGGTGCATTTAGAATAAATTCTAGTATTTTTATATAAGATCATCAAATCTAAATTATTATAAATATATTCATTTGTATCGTTTTTAAAGACAAATACATTTATCCTTCATATTTATCTAAATTGTTGTACCTAACAATAAAATATCTAACCTAAAAAATTATATAAATAAATATTTGCTATGTATTTGGCTAATCTTGCTATTGATGCTAATGCTAATCATTTAACTGTTAATAAGGAGGAGTTGCCTTCTTTTGATAGTATGCTCAGATGAGTAACCTCTTCATGAGCAGGTACCATATATCTCTTGCATAAGAGGAAGAGATTTGATTTGACACTTTCCCTTATGTTTGAAGTATACACTGTACGGTAATCATTTATTTCTCATTTCTTTATTATCATTCTTTGGTTTGCATGGTGTCGTGATATGACATATCTGTTGTGATCTATCCGAAGTTATCTGTCAAGGTACTTATGTTTTGATCATGATTGGGTAAGCATATTTTACTTGCATCTGATGGGGTGTTTCATGTAATGTTCTTCTATCGCTAGTACAATGAAAGGTATTATGCTATTATTATTTCAATTATGAAGATATCTCTTATGATCTTTAAAAATTGTTGATTGCCTTCATTTGTAATCATGAATTGTGTTGGCACTTCTTGCTCACATTTTTTTTTCCAGATGTTTTTAAAAGGTGACAACAATAGTGTATTTTGCATAAGGCTTTTTTTGGTTCTTTCTTGGGTGTGCAAATGTCAAATGTTTATGCTCTTTTAAGATATAGGGTTATTATAGATTGCCAAGTTGCGGTCTTAGATGAGGATACGGGAAGTAGTTCTTAGATGCTTGGTAAAGTTTTTAGTTTGTTTTTGATAGTTCTGATAATTAATGTTAAGTACAGATGCCAAGCTAATAAGATGAGAGGGGGGGGTGAATCATACAACCTTAATCTTCCATAAAAACAACAGATTCAACCTCGGTAACATATACTTCAGTAATATAGCCAAAACTGCTAAACATGCAAACTCAAAAGCATATAAACATCATAAAACTCATAACACCAGATTTAACATGGAAACCCAAATAGGGAAAAACCACTATGGGATTTCGGACCCACTAAGAAATATACTCTTCTAGAGTATGCTCGGTTAAAAGCAAATCCTGTTAAAGATTACAAACACATTGCTAGATGTGACCCGGTTAAGGGATTTCCCTCAGATCTGTTAGGATCTTCACCTTGTTAAAAGTGACCTTGTTAAAGGATTTCAAACACTCAATCAGAATGTCACCTTGCTAGAGGGTTTTACAAATAAGACTGTTAAGTCCACTCGGTTAAGAGATTTTCTATCACTTCACAAAATAACAGTAATAAAAATCTATCTGCAACTTTACATCTAAAAAAGCTAAAGTAGATTCTTATTTTCTCAATACAATAGGACTTATATTGTCCATCTGCTGGGCTCTATACTCTATTATTCAAACAGGTCTTCAAGCTTTAGTGCTCGGTAATCACTATGTACCACCCCTGTGCATACACTTGCCCACATACATTGTTTATCAACAGTTCCTTATTTATAAACAATTTGCCAACCGCTTAATCTCCTTGATCACATATCTCATGATCAATCACAACCATCAGATCTTCAAACCTGACTAGGTTCAATGTATCCTTCGATCTGAAAACGTTTTACCCCACCTTGGAACTTGCATATATTTCTTGGAACTTGTGCTAGGGTATTGCGGTTCAATCTGAGCTATAGATCTTCCTGCCAATTTTCCTTTACCATAGATTATTTAACAAACTTCATGCATGACATACCAATCATTTAATCAGTTCCATCTCATCAGCTTTCTTCATTAAATAATGCTTATATTGATTTAATGCATTCTGTTACTACTCAGTTGCAACTTGGTAAATACTAAACTTTACTCGGTAGACATTTTGCCTTCATTAACCGATAGCGATGACCTTAGGATTTACCTACTAGGTTCCTTAGGGTTTACCGACTAGGTTCTTTGCTTGGTAACATAGTATAGTATTAACCTTACAATCAACAACATATGTAGGATATCAAAACAATCTAAACATCATGATCTCATCATTGTCTAACTCGGTAATAGTTGCCCATTGAATAACTTATTCCTCCCCTTATTCATCACATTCTTTCTGTGTCTTTTACCAACATCTTTATACTCATCAAATCATACTTCTTAAGATATGGCAACATCATACTGAATTAGAAAATCAATTTCTTGACATCAATGATAAAATAATAATATTAAGACAGTAAACGTCCTTGATCAGTTATATCCATAATCATCAACAACCTTCTCAATATCCTTATTGAAATGCCAACAATCTCCCTTGTCTATTATAATGCCAACAATCTCCCCCTTTGGCATTGATGGCAAAACCAATTGATTTGACCTAACTGATTCGGATTGCTGTGAGATTTTGAAATGCTGAAATGCTCTCCCCTGTTATCAGTCTTCTCCCCCATACATTAGTCTTCTCCTCTTTTCTTCAGTCTTCTCCCCCTTTGACAACAATGCCAAAAAGTAAAGACCTAAAACATAATTTCTTCCTGTATGAAGTGATTTCCTGCTATTATGTGTCAACTTAGTCTCGGTCAGAGCATTTTGTCTTCAATTCCTGTTCCCTGTTATTGTTTCCTACACACCTTTAGAAAACATCCTAAAATGTGTAAATCAACATCAACTCCTAATAGATATTTTGTAGAGTCATCGAATTGATGCGTTCAATGAACTCGGTCAGTGAATGGAAGATAGGGGTAGGACCCCTAACTTACTTTTGAGATACTCAAAAGTGTCCCTTGGCAGTGGCTTGGTAAAGATATCTGCTATTTGTTCCTTTTTGCTAACATACTCCAACACCACTTTCTTCTCTTGAGCTTCTTCTCTAAGATAATAATATTTGATAGAGATGTGCTTTGTCTTAGAGTGCATAATAGGATTCTTTGAAATGTTAATGGCACTATTATTGTCACAGAATATAGTTACTGGCTTGGTAACTTTCTCATTTATATCTTCCAATAGTTGTTTGATCCATGTTATGTTGGTATAATTCAATGCTACAGCAACATATTCAGCTTTTGTTGTTGACTGTGAAACACATCCTTGTTTCTTGCTAAGCCAACTCACTAGTCTTTCTCCTAAAAAGAAAGCTCCTCCACTTGTGCTTTTTTTGTCATCAATGTTGGCTGCCCAATCAGCATCAGTATAAACTTTTAAATCAAATTCATTTCCTTTCTGATATACTAAGCCATAATCCTCAGTGCCTTTCAAGTGTCTGAAAATTCTCTTGATTGCTGTCATGTGTGTTTCCTTAGGATCTGCAAAGAATCTTGCAACTATACCTAATGCATGTGCTATTTCTGGCCTGTTGTGAACAACATATTGTAGCTTTCCAATCATGGATCAGTAAAGTGTCTCATCAACAGATGCAGATTCATCATTCTTTGATAGTTTACAGTTGGTAGTCATAGGAGTACTTACTGGTTTTGAATCCTCCATTCCAAATTTCTTCAATATTTCCTTTATGTACCTGGATTGAGTAATGAAAATCTTATTTTTTATTTGTAGTATTTGTAAACCTATAAAATACTTTATCTCACTGATTAATGACATCTCAAATTCTTTGCTCATTTCATTTCCAAAGTTCTTGCATAGACAGTTATTTCCATAAAAGATAATATCATCAACAAATATGGCTAAGATCAGTATTCCATTTTCATCATTCTTCATGTACATATTGCTATTTTCACTTGTTCTTATAAAACCAATCTTGATCAAATAAGAGTGCAATCTTTCATACCATGTTCTAGGTGCTTCTTTCAGACGATATAAAGCTTTGTTCAATTTACATACCTGATCTTTATTCTTGTCTTCAACAAATCCTTCAGGTTGTTCAATAAAAACTTCTTCTTCTAATATACCATTCAGAAATGCAGATTTGACATCCATTTGATATACCTTGAAATTTTTGAAAGCAGCATATGCCAACAATGTTCTTACTCCTTCAAGTCTAGCCACAGGTGCAAAAGTCTCACCATAGTCAATTCCTTCTTCTTGGGCATAACCTTTGCAAACTAGTCTTGCTTTATTTTGAATGACCTCACCTTTTTCATTCAGCTTGTTTCTGAAAATTAACTTTGTACCGATTACATTTTTGTCCTTTAGTCTTGGGACTAGTGTCCATGTGTCATTTTTCTTGATTTGATCAATCTCTTCTATCATAGCATTTATCCAATCTTCACTGTTAAATGTCTCTTTCACTATCATCGGTTCAAATTCAGATATCAGACATGTGTTTTGTCTCAGTTTGTTCCTTGTCATCACTGGATCATCCTTATCTCCTATAATCTGACTTGATGCATGATGTCTTCTAACATACTTGGCTAATACAGGCTCGGTAGGCTCTGTATGATCTTCTTAATCACTTAGTAACTGGACAATATCTTCATTTTCTTCAACAGCTCTCTCGGTAAGACTTGTCGGTTGAACATAGACAAATTCATCATAATCTTTTGGTTCTTTGGAGTTTCCTTCATCATTTCTTTGTACAAATTCATCAATTTTCACATTTGCACTTTCTACTATTTTACTAGATGATTTGATCAGACATTTAAATGCTTTACTTCTAGAAGAATAACCTAGAAATGTTCCTTCTTCACTTTTCTGGTCAAACTTTCCATTTCTATCATCTTTGTGTACATAGCATCTACTTCCAAAATTTTTGAAGAAACTTACATTAGGTTTCTTTTCATACCAGATTTCATATGGTGTCTTCAAAGTTCCTTTCTTCAGTTGTACTCAGTTCAGGGTGTAAACTGCTGTGCTTATTGCTTCTCTCCAAAATGTTTGTGGCACTTTCTTTTCAATCATCAAGGTTCTGGCACAATCCACAATAGATCTATTTCTTCAATTCCATTTTGTTGTGGAGTTCTCGGTGCAGAGACTTGTCTTTTTATGTCATGATCATTGCAGAATAAATTGAACTCATTTGATGTGAACTCTCCTCCTCTATCTGATCTAAGACATTTTAGTTGTCTTCATGTTTCATTTTCAACTCTTGCCTTGTACCATTTAAACAATTGAAAAGCTTCTGATTTTTCTTTTAAAAACATAACTAACATCATCCTTGAATAATCATCCACAAATAATATGAAATATTTATCACCATAATAACTTTGAACTTTCATAGGACCACAAAGATCAATGTGCACAAGATCTAAAATTCCCTTAGAAGTGTAGGACTTACTTGTAAAGCTTGATCTTGTCATTTTACCCATCTGGCATCCTTGGCACATAGCATTCTCAGGTTTTTCAAGACTCGGTAGTCCTCTTACTCGATGCTTCTTGCTTATTTTGATCAGATTATCAAAATTTACATGACAAAACCTTTTATGCCATAACCAGGTATCATCTATCTTTGCATATAGACACTTATTCCAAGTTGATTCAAGGTGAAATGTGTTACCTTTTGTTTGTGTCCTAGTAGCAGCTAACTTTCCATGCTTGTCATGAACTTTGAGAATTCCTTTCTGAAATTCTATTCAGTAACTTGTATTGTTTAGCTGTGCTACACTCAACAAATTGTATTTCAAACCTTCAACCCAATAAACATCATTGCATCTTGCATTGTCAAGAAGTGTTATAGATCCTTTACCTTTTACCGGACATAGTGCATCATTACCAAATCTTACATAGCCTCCATCATAATCTTCTAACATAACAAACTTGTGTTTATCACCTGTCATGTGATGTGAGCATCCACTATCTATGATCCAAGAATCATTAGTATTTATGTGAGATATTAGGGCTTTTTCTTCATACCTTTCTTCATCTGATCCATCTTTGGTAGCCACATAAACTACTTCCTCTGTATCAGTTTCATCTGATTTATCATCATTGGATTCCTCATCAGCTATTAAGCATGACTTTCTATCCCTTCTTCTGAAGTCTCGGTGTCCTCTGTAATGATTATCTTTCTGTCTGTCATCTCGGTAATCTCTCTTTTCAGTAGAATCTTTGTCAGGACAGTTAGAAGCCATATGTCCTATCTTATCACAATTGAAACATTTCAAAGGTAGTTTTCCTTTATACTTACCTTTGCCTCTCGGTAACCTTCTGGCTAATAGTGCTTCAAACTCTTATTGCTTCTTGATTTCCTCATACAGTTTGTGCACTTTTTCCATGTTCTTGTGAAATCTTTCACTTGCTCCACTGTGATCCCCTTTAGTGTACTTACTCATTCTATCATTGTAATCATCAGATTCACCAATATGAAAAGAACTGAAAGCAGATTCTACTTTATTTACTGGAGACCCATTGTTATCAAAATTACTTAATTCAAATGCTTGTAGCTTACCGATAGTAGCATCTAAATAAACTAGCATATTGGGTACAGACCTGAATTCATTGATTGCAGAGACTCAGATTGCATAAGCTAGTAGAAAGGTTCTTAACAACTTACTTGTTATATCCTTTTCTTCAATAGTTCCACCTGTTCCTTTGATTTGATTGACAATTTCTTTTAGTCTTGTACTATACTGAGTTATGTTCTCACCTTCATTCATCCTCATAGATTCAAGTTGTCCTCTTAGACTATCCACTTTTTCTCTTTGAACATGTTCATCACCGCCATATACAGATATGAGCTTGTCCCACATTGCTTTTGCATCATTGCAGCCTTCTAGATCATTAAACTCTGAGTCGGTCAATGCAGATGTTATTTCAATCATTGCTTGAATGTGTTCTTGCTTTGCCTTTATCTCTTCCATTGTCAATGGATAGGTGCTTGGTGTAATAAAATCATTCTCCAGATAATATACAGCATATTCTCCAATTCTTGATAGGTGAAGCTTCATCCTTTTTTGCCATGTAGAGAAACTTGACTTGTTCAGCTTCGATGCATCCCTCTTATACATCTTTGGATCTTTGCCTCAAGTACCTTTAAACTTTTCTTTTGGAGTCCAAAGCTCTGATACCAATTGATAGTTCTACTACTTAATGTTAAGTACAGATACCAAGCTAATAAGATGAGAGGGGGGGGGTGAATCATACAACCTTAATCTTCATAAAAACAACAGATTCAACCTCGGTAACATATACTTAAGTAATATAACCAAAACTGCTAAACATGCAAACTCAAAAGCATATAAACATCATAAAAATCATAACACTAGATTTAACGTGGAAACCCAAATAGGGAAAAACCACTGTGGGATTTCGGACCCACTAAGAAATATACTCTTCTAGAGTATGCTCGGTTAAAAGAAAATCCTATTAAAGATTACAAACACATTGCTAGATGTGACCCGGTTAAGGGATTTCCCTCAGATCTGTTAGGATCTTCACCTTGTTAGAAGTGACCTTGTTAAAGGATTTCAAACACTCAATCAGAATGTCACCTTGCTAGAGGGTTTTACAAATAAGACTGTTAAGTCCACTTGGTCAAGAGATTTTTTGTCACTTCACAAAATAATAGTAATAAAAATCTATCTGCAACTTCACATCTAAAAATGCTAAAGCAGATTCTTATTTGCTCAATACAATAGGACTTATCTTGTCCATCTGTTGGGCTCTATACTCTCTTATTCAAACAGGTCTTCAAGCTTCAGTGCTCGATAATCACTATGTAGCATCCCTGTGCATACACTTGCCCACATACATTGTTTATCAACAATTCCTTATTTATAAACAATTCGCCAACCGCTTAATCTCCTTGATCACATATCTCATGATCAATCACAGTCATCAGTACTTCAAACTTGACCAGGTTCAATGTATCCTTCGATCTGAAAACATTTTACCCTGCCTTGGAACTTGCATATATTTCTTGGAACTTGTGCTAGGGTATTGTGGTTCAATCTGAGTTGTAGATCTTCCTGCCGATTTTCCTTTACCATAGATTCTTTAACAAACTTCATGCATGGCATACCAATCATTTAATCAGTTCCAGCTCATCAGCTTTCTTCATTAAATAATGTTTATATTGATTTAATGCATTCTGTTACTACTCAGTTGCAACTCGGTAAATACTAAACTTTACTCGGTAGACATCCTACCTTCATTAACCGATAGCGATAACCGTAGGGTTTATCGACTAGGTTCTTTGCTCGGTAACATAGTATAGTATTAACCTTACAATCAACAACATATGTAGGATATCAAAAACAATCTAAACATCATGATCTCATCATTGTCTAACTCAGTAATAGTTGCCCATTGAATAACTTATTCCTCCCCTTATTCATCACATTCTTTATGTGTCTTTTACTGACATCTTTGTACTCATCAAATCATACTTCTTAAGATATGGCAACATCATACTGAATTAGAAAATCAATTTCTTGACATTAATGACAAAATAATAATATTAAGACAGTAAACATCCTTGATCAGTTATATCCATAATCATCAACAACCTTCTCAATATCCTTATTGAAATGCCAACAATGTCCCTTGTCTATTATAATGCCAACAGTTTTCTCCTTGGGTGGATTATGAGGTACATACGTTGGTGGGGAGTCTCTGGTTGCAGACTTGTTCTAATTTTTCTGACTCTGAGATTTTGTCTCGATTTCTTACTATTTGTTATATTCTGTATGATGAGGTTTTGCTCCAACTCTTGGTTTCCACATTCATACTTCCTTCGGTATGCACTTGGGAGCTTATTAGGTTTGCACTGGATAGCTATCATTTTGAGATGGGGTCTTTTTACTATGGGGGCTTTCTTCCTCGTTCTGACCTTTTGGGCAATGGGCGGTGTGGGGAATTATTGTTTGAAATGACAATGGGTTTAATCTGTGATAGATTGGGAGATACATTGAAATCATTTGAAAACTTACTAGATTGGGTTTCACCTCAGATTGTGGATAAGGCTTTGGATTTTCTTATGGTGTTACATTCACTGCTCTCACTTTGTTTTTTGGTTTCAGCGCCTCCAAGATCGAAATTCCCCTTGCAAATTGTCCCTCCTTTGAGAGAGGACACAAAACCTCCCGATGAGAGCTCAAGCTCTTGGTTTTTGACTTGATTACATAATGCAGGTATCTTTTTGGTTCATATCTCTTTTTGATGCAGATTACATCTCATGAATTGTTTGAATTTCTTTGGGATCTTGAGAGGATTTGATATGGCCTGGTTTTTCGCTATGAGGTTGCTTCTGCAGTTTCAAATTCTATGGTATCCTGGCCCTATGGGGCTATGTGTATATCTCCAATTTTTGGAAGGCATCTAAACACATGACATGTACATCTCTAAAGCTATGTAATGGGTGGGTTTAGACTAATCTTGTATATGGGGTATTTAGGTTATTTTAGTTTTTTCTTTTTTGGGCCGCAACCAGAGGTTTTCTTGCAATTTTTTTCCTGCTGGTATACCCTTTGAACCCGTTGTAAAACAAAAATTGAATATATTATTAAAAAATAGTTTAGTGACATGTCCACTTTTATTGAAAAAAAATAAAAATTTAAATTAACATATAATGTTTCCTTTACATTCAAATAGTCATTCAAAACATGAATTAAATACTTAATCAAATAATATATTAGTTGAAGTATTAAAAGTATGAAATAATTCATTTGAGCATCTTTTTCTTATTATTTCTCATCTCAATCAAAATCTAATAATTATATCAATATCATACAACATACAAATATAATGAATTAAGATATCAATTTATTAACATATGCTTTCATTTAGTTCTTGTTGATATCTTTATTCAAGATTCAAATAGGTTAAAGGCTGATTATAGAGAGATGATAAAAAAACATAGATGCCAAGAAAAGATTGCAACCGAAGACTTAAGACATTGTAAATTGGGATCCTCGTAATGCTTAATGCATTCGTTTATTTTTGAAAACTAACCATTATGATAAAGTCGATAATGCATTTTTTACACAAGAGCTCTCGTCTCTTAAACCAAGATTAGGATATTATAATGCATATTCTTGAGGTCTTTTGTGTTGGTATTAATAACATTTTCTATATCAATATGGTCGTCCATGATAAATATTTTGTCCCCCTCCATCCTCAATTGGAAGAGATGGATGCTCACATTCTCGAAAAATATATGGTGGAAGAAGTAATATTTTGGATATATATTTTTTCAATTATTATTAATTGACAATACCCATTTTTATTGGATATTATATTTTTAAATGTAAGTAGTATCACAATTAAATAATTCTAGGTGATATTATTTTTAGTTTATGAATTAAGGAAGAGGAAAGATGATTGATCTTATTTGTGAAGGGCCCTTTAAACACTGAGATTTTTTACTTTCTTGTACATTTTTATTTATTTCCTCTTGTTTCACTTTAGAAAAAGAATGAGTAAACCTATCCACAATATCCTTCTCTACATTACCATTTGAGATCTTAATTCCACCATTCTTAGAGTTCTTATATATAACATATCATTAGATACATTATCATTATTTATCCCATTATCAATGAGGTTAGATACATTACCATTTCAAATCTCAATTCCATCATTTGTCGAGTTTTTATATATAACATATTATTAGATGCAATACCATTTGATATCTTAATTCCACCATTTGTTGAGCTCTTATATATAATATATTATTATATGTAATACCATCATTTATCTATTAAGATTATAAAGACAAATAGCCACACTCATAACAAATTCCTAAAATTTAATGGGGTATGTGCACAAAGATGGTGGTCAGAAAAGTGGACACCACCCAAAAAAACATGTAAAAATAAGCAGCGCATACGCAGTTCTAAAATTTGAATACACACTTAGGTTTGTTGTTCCGGAGCCTAGAGAAGGTAGCGTGTATGCGTTGCTTTTAGGAAAATGAGCGCGTACACGCTACCTCTAGGAAAATGAGTGCGTACACGCTACTTATAGGAAAATGAGCGCGTGCGCGCTAATAATCCCAAGAGAACTGTGTACGTTGTGCCTGTCAAAATTATTTTTTTTAAAAAAAACTAGGTCTTATTTTCCCGTGAATAGCGCATTTTTACTTTGTTTTTCTTCATTTTCTCTCTTAAACCACAAATAGGGTGCTATATTTCTCCTCTAGACTATGGATCAAGGTTAGTTTTTGTTTATTTTTGTCTTTCTTTCCTGTTTGTTCAATTTGTTTTACATTTTGAATTTAATTTCATTAATTTTGATTAGGTTTTTTCATTTTTTGTTTCAAAAACCAGATTCTTCTAATACACAACAAGAACAACCAAATGCACCTCCTGAAAACCCACAGGATACACCCCCAATTCCTCCTTTTGACCTCACACCCAAAACACAAGAGCAATTAATTAATCAGTTAGGACAAAATACGTCTAAAATCAATAGACTGATTGATAAATTGAAAACATCTGAACTTGAGAATCAACAATCCCTCGCCACTAGCCTAGAAACATTAGCTAGTGGTTCCATAGTTGTTTCCACACAAATTACCAAATGGGGAAGCTTTAGGGAAAGGTGTCGTCAATTCTATGCTGATGGGCTATCATGCGAGGGAGTAAAAAACAAAAATATTAGTAAACAACAAATATGTGCCTTTTTTGTTGATCCCAAAACTGGTCAGTCATTACCTCTTAATGCAAAGAGGTTTCCCATACATTGTTGTACCAATGTGCAGATGAAGAATCTTTTTTGGCAAAGGTGGTGGATGGTATATGATGATCCACTTTGTAATAATTATGAGGTTCCATTATATTTTTTGAGAAAAGTATATTGTGAGTTTGTGCTCAATGTGCGCCCAAACTATTTTGACATGAGAGAGTTCCATGGTAGAGGTGGTGGCTCTGCTCAAGATAGACCTGGAGCCCGTAGGCGATTACCCATGGAGAGTCGCCGCCCCCTAGCACCCAAACCCAAGGTGCATCAGGTTTTCCTAGTAGAGATGAAAGAGTCGATGGAGCTACAGACTCTTCAAGCAGCCATAATGTTGACTAGTGCCATCATCCAGCATGGGACGTCGTTAGCATAGCCTATTGTATTGGATGATGAGCCATTAGGTGGTGACAAAGAGCCCATCTAGCATATGTGTGTCATTTTCTCGGGGATATGCTCTGGGATAGATGATGCAGCCGGTGCAGATGGATCTTTGTCTCATCTGTGCACAATTTGTAGGAGTAGATGTTAGGCCCACACAGCTGAGGATTTCACGCTGATAGATGAGTTGATGGACATGGTGTTTGCCCATGAGCGATAGACATAGGTGTGTTGATTTGAATTCATAAAATTTTATTTATCAGTCACTTTAAATTTATAATTACATAAATGAATTTTCATTTATACATCAATTTAAATTGAGACAAATAATATGCATTTCAGGATGCAGCAGCGATATCCCATACTCCTCCCCTAGTTACTATAGTTGCAACTTCGATGCCTGAGGTGTAAATTTTGTAACATGTTAAAATAGAATAGTACACTTTGAATTCAAAAAATACTAGATATACTAACTATCTTTAATGCTTGGTCCCATTTTTGGTTTGTAGGTGTTGACAGGGGACCAAATGTCCCAGATTGATGACATCATGCTCTCAGCGATTGATTTTGGCCTACAAGGCTATACATTGTCATATTTTGTACAACCCTTTTTATGTATTGTTTTGATGGAATATGCAAGTCGTTTCATTTTAAATTTTTTAAATTATGTTTAATTTATTATCTATACTAATATCTCATGTTAATTTTGTTTTTTTAGGGTACCCCCTCCGTGTCTAGGGCTCATCCTAAGAAAAAGAATTCCTCAAAGATGCCAAAACGTGGTAAGAAGGTAATTGAACACATTTTTAGTTGTACAATTGTTTTAAAATTTTGAAATCAAGTATTAGTTGGGGTTTGTAGATTGATTAGTGTTTTTTGTCTATTTTACATGTACAGCAGCCATTGAGCTATGTGGATTTGTTGAATGCACCTGATTCACCCGTGGATCAAGAGAGGGCGGAGGTACATATCTCTACTTTATTTTCTTGATTTCATGATTATATGCACGTGTACATGTGAACTTGTGATATATTATAATATTATAATTTTTTCATACAGGAAATATTCATACCTATTTCATCAATGGCGAACCCTCCTCCGTGCACTAGAGAAGCATCTCAGGATCCGGTACACTTTTGTTTGATATGTAAATTTAATTGTTTTTAACATACAATACTTATCATTATATTAATTGTATTTAATCTTTGAACATTTTTTGTATAGGTAATAGCGACAGTTTCTCCATCGATGGTGAGCCATCCTCAGTCCATTAGAGAAGCATCTCATGCACAGGTACGTCATTGTTCTCTATATTATAGCTTTTAAGTGATTTTGATATATTTATGTTAGTACATTGTATTAATTGTACATTTAATCTACATAGACCCCTTCGCGGTACAGCCATAACGTGGATCCATTTAAGTATGTCTTCAAGAAAACTCCTAAGAGTGACAAGGAGAGGAGATCGAAGACATTAGCTCCTAGATTAGTCAATGAGGTAATATACATTTCAATTGCAAAGGAATTATAGTTAAACGCATAGTTATGTTGTTAATTGTGAACTATTTTCTACAAAAGAATTCTAACTTGGCTTTTGAATTATGGTTTTGCAGCCATCTACAAAGCTGCGTACTGCATCAAAGAGGCTTGATTTTGATGATCCACTACAAGTTTAGGATCATATAGTGTTATTTTTGGTCATAGAATGACCAACACATGTAGATATATTCTACATTTTTATTGTATATCGATTTGGACATGGCATATGCCACATTTTTGTAATACTTGTATTGACTTGGCAGACATGCCTTTTTATATATATATAAATGTTGATATTTGATCCAATAAATGTCTACTGAGTTCATTATTTTGTATTCGTTGTATCTTGTGGTTGTCCTTTTATAAATTTAATTGATCATTTGCCTATGAATATAAACAACAAAAATATATGATATAAAACATTGCAATCATAGAATATGATTTGATAAAATTTCTAAAATATTGAATTAACCCTTCAAAACTCCTTATATTCAGTTCATTATTGTGTATTTGTTGTATTTGGTGGCTTCCCTTTTATAAATTTAAATAACTATTTGCATATGTAATCAAAAATATGAATATAAACAACAAAAATCAACAATATGAATATAAACAACAATATGTGTTTGGTGCGAGAGCACCCTCACACTTGCAATGGTCAAATTTTGTTCATCATGTGCACAAACCAACATTGCGAGCATGTCTAGGTGGGTAGTTTTACACTAGGCATGCCCCTGTTGTGCATCCCAAAGTACCAGAATGTCGAGAGTCATACCATACCGGTGCGATCTCTCAAGTGCCCTGAGTCCAAAAAATTGTCAAAATTTGATGGACTATTTCTTCAAATCCAGGACACATATGATTGATCTGTTTGAACCTGTGGGGTCACGTGAGGCTCCTCTATAATGGCTTATCTCAGTTTTTGATGATTTGGAGTCATTTTCAATTGGTAGCATTTTTTTGCCTGCTGCAAAAACCGTCAGTTGCATGCAAAGTTGCAAGATTGGCTAGAATTGATTCAGTTTGTCGTGTGCACAAACCGACATCGCGAATGCATCCAAGTAGGAAGGTTTATGCTAAGAATACCCCTATCATGTATCCCAAGTTGTCAGAACATCGAGAGTCATACCGTACCGGGGCGACCTCTCAAGTGCCCTGAGTCCAAAAAATTGTCAAAATTTGACGGACTATTTCTTCAAATCCAGGAAACATATGGTCGATCCGTTTGAACCTGTGGGGTTGCGTGAGGCTCCTCTACAATGGACTATCTTAGTTTTTGATGAATTGGAGCCATTTTCAATTGGTATCATTTTTTCGCATGCTACAAAAACTGTTAGTTGCATGTAATGCAAAGTTGCAAGATTGGCTAGAATTGATTCAGTTCGTCGTGTACACAAACTGACATCGTGAGCACATTTGGGTGGGATGTTTTACACTAGGCATTCCCCTGTCATGCATCCCAAAGCACCAGAACATCGAGAGTCATATCATACCAGGGCAATCTCTCAAGTGCCCTGAGTCCAAAAAATTGTCAAAATTTGGCGGACTGTTTCTTGAAATCCAGGACACATATGGTCAATCCGTTTGAACCTGTGGGATCATGTGAGGCTCCTCTATAATTTCCTATCTTAGTTTTGGATGAATCGGAGCCATTTTCAATTGATAGCATTTTTTTGCCTACTGCAAAAACCGTCAGTTACATGCAATGCAAGTTGACTAGAATTGATTTGGTTCGTCGTGTACACAAACCGACGTCACAAGCGCATCTAGGTGGAAAATTTTATGCTAGGCATGCCCCTGTCATGCATCCCAAAGTGCCAGAATGTCGAGAGTCATACCATACCGGGGCGATCTCTCAAGTGTCATGAGTCCAAAAAATTGTCAAAATTTGACGAACCGTTTCTTCCAATATAGGACACATATGGTCGATTTATTTGAACTAGTGGGGTCACGTGAGGCTCCTCTAAAATTGCCTATCTTAGTTTTTGACAACTTGAATCCATTTTTAATTGGTAGCATTTTTTCGCCTGCTACAAAAGTTGTCAGTTGCATGCAATGCAAAGTTGCAGGATTGGCTAGAATTGATTTGGTTCATCGTGTGCACAAACTGACATCACGAGCGGATCTGGGTGGATAGTTTTACACTAGGCATGCCCCTATCGTGCATCCCAAAGTGCCAGAACATCGAGATTCATACCTTACCGACCCAATGTAGAAGTTGATTGACAACTTTTTTGACAATTTTTTTGACAACAATGACAATTTTTGCTCAAATTGTATCTAGTCTCAATCTATGACCCCTATGACGCGATAATGACTCAAATAATTCTCCATGATTATATAAGAATCAAGAATGCTCATGATTGACCAGGGACATCACATATACTCAAAACATAGTCACAAAACATTGACACACAAAATAGTCACAAAACATTGTCACATATTATTCAAAAATTTGCCTCTAAATATGGTCAAATCAGCTCTTGGCTATTTGATTATTCAAAAAAATGTCTTACAAATCATCTCATGGGATTTTATACAAAATTTGGCATTACAATATGTGCGATTTAGCTCATCGCCATTTTAATATACAATTCATCTCATGGGCTTTTATATAAAATTTGGCATTACAATATGTGCGATTCAGCTCATTGCCAATTTAATATACAAAATTTGGCATGTACATATGTACAAATCAGCTCATTTCCATTTAAATATACACAATTATGCCCCTTAACATGTAAAAATCAGCTCATAGGCATTTATATATACAAAAAAATGAATATAGAACAATTTATCGATGATTTATACAAAATTCTTAAAATCATTCTACTCTGAATTGTAGAATCAATCAAGTGAGCCTTCAGGATCGGCTCTAACCTGTATTGTGTCAAGTATTGCCTCATGGTCAGATTCACGAACTTTCCATAAAATTTTGTTATGAGGTCTACCACGATACTTAACCAAATGAATATTTGTTGCAACAACAAGGTTAGAGAAATGAAGAATATGTATGTGTGTTTCAAAGTCCTTGAACAACCAAACATCAAAATTCTTGATAAGGTATCTCCAAAGCCATGTTCCTATCATGACAACAGACCCTATTGGGTACTCAATACCCTCTCCATCAATGATTGTGGTTGTCAATTTTCTTTTTGGCTCAACACAATGACACAAATAGTAATAGGTTCCTTCTTTATTGTTCTCTTCTACAACAACTGCATACACATGACCTGCATTTTATAAAGTGTTAATTAATACCAAAAATAAAGTATGATGTACAACAAAATGAACCAAAAAGAATACTTGCAAAAAAATTAACTCAAAAAATCACTTGAATCCACTAGGTCAGATACATGGTCAAAATCCACTGATGTCTCCATTTGGCTCAATTGTAGTGCTTTGGGAATTTGATATGAATCAATGGGAACTAACGGTCTACAAGACCATTTTTCAACCCACTCTTGTGATTCACATTCTTCCCACAAACAATACATGCATGAATAGAAAAAACATGCCATCTGTCTCATATAAATTACCAATGAACTTGAATTTGAACTCATAAATGAGTGCATGTCACTCGATCCTGCAACTGTACAACAATCTGGATAGTTTTCAATGTTAGATTAAGTGATCAACCAAAATATCTATGAACTATTGACGTACCTGGATTACTTGGACCCATCGTAGACTTACACCATCGCACAATTGTTTCTGCATCTATCAACTCAACACCAGCTTCGTACTTCAATTCTTCTCTAGCTAGGGCTCTTTTCACACATGCTCTTGCACCATCGTGCTCTCCCTTACCATGTCTAGCCTCAGTGAAATTCCAAAAATATTGTACATCGCTTGTCATATGCATCCTTGTCAACCAATAAAACATCCTTGCATTCTTGAATTGTGCGGTGCAATTATCTGACCATATTAAGTGTCGGTTGTATCATATGTTCCTTTCCCTTAAATTATCATAGAAAACTTTAAAGCATCCCTTTACAAACTCTGATGAATGAGTATGATCATCACTTATGTAGAAGTGATACTCTCTTACAATTTTTCTATCCTCCTCTGTGCTATCATCTGCATGCATGAATGCTATGTGTACAAAAATAGAAACTTGTGTAGAGTGATAATACATAGATTGCACTTCATTTTGAGGTTGTAGTGTATTATTTTCAGCAAAATCAATGATAGAGACAATGGTGTCAAGAGGAAATGTGTCCTTACATAACTTGAATTGCTCATCTAGCCATCGAGCTCTATGTGTATGCATTATGTACTCATAAACTAGTTTCTCTTGAAACATTTTCATAAATTCAGCTACACATATATCATTTTTCACTAGCTCACATCTCTTCAAATATTTTCCATCTTTAACTCCATATGTAATTGTCTTGTATTTTCTGAAAGAAAATAATTTCGTACCAATTTCATGTGTGCTCTCCAAATGTACGCATCTTGGTAAACGTTGCAAACCACCAAATATAGCACAAGAACCTTCCAAACAAGGCATCTTATAATAAATGCAACCATCATGTCTATTACATAGCACACTTGAAATAAATTCTCTTACCGACTTAGGAGGTGCTTGTATATTTCATTCCTACAAAACATCGTTAGTGTGCAAAGTAGAACAAATATGACGAAAAATATCATAGTGCATGGAAAATTCAATATGCATCCTACAACAACACGTGGTGCATACATGATTAATCTTAATATAAAAAGGTTTTGTCATTTCAATAAATCTTTGAGAAATTCTTATTTGAGGAAACTTTTGAAGGAATCTGTCATAAAATTTAGTTTGAGTCATATCCAAATAATGTTTGGCATATGGCTCATGATTTCTAGACCCAATTCGCCTTCTAACAACATCACTTTGGTTGGGCGAAACTCTTGTGTTGTCATGCCAAAAAATTTCAATTAATGTTCTTAGTGCATCAACAACAACCTTGTCTTTGCGTGGTAGTCTACCCGAGAATTCCCAAAGAGAATTATTGTTAGGTTCCTCTATTTTTTCCCGCCTCTTTAATGCTTTACTTAATGTTTTTCTACTAACGTTTAATGACTTGTTTTTCTTATCAAACGATCTTTTTTATTTTCTTGTTCATTATGGTTGATGTAATGACACGTCGAGTAGCATTAGAATCTTTAGTATGTGATTTTGAACCAATAGCTTGATATGCATCAAATAGATTTCTCACAATAGTTCTTTCACTGTTACTTTCAGATGATCTTAGGCCTAGAATTTACATTGTCTCTCTAAAATTCAAATTTTTAATCATTTGAACAATTAATTGACATCTTGCGGTTTGATTTAAGTTTTTAAAATAGTTTTGCCATATTCTTTTAACCATTCTCCTACAAGTTCATTCATTTATTTTATTGGGCATTGGCTTCAATGTATTCTCATCAATGTCAATTAGATACTTTGGTTTCCTACGAGTGATTCTAGGAGGTGTTAACATCGGTGCATTATGTACATTCAATTCATCAAATAGAAAAGGTGTATGTTCATCATTTAATTGATTATTCAATGCGATAACTTCTTCAATTGCATTAGGTTCATACAGTAAATCAAATGTCTCTTCTTCAATTGCATTAGGTGCATTATGTTCGTTTGGTAAATCGAATTGAGATGTTGAGAATGACATACCTTCTTGTCCCATTGTTCTTATGTCACACAATTTCTTCATATGCTGCCTTTGTCTTTCATTTTCAACCTCTCGTTGTTCCATTGTTCCTCACTTGTTCTTTCCCATGGTTGATATTGGTTGTCCTAAATAGAATCATATTACATATATAAGTAAACAAAAGTTCATAAACAAACAAATAACCATAAATATGCATCTTATCACTTTTTTTGGAATCAAACTATTAAACAATCACAATACTATTGAAAAAACTAATAAGAACAACAATTCAATTATTTGAAATCATGCAAAAAAAAAAAAATCACTTACTTCTATGTATAAAACAATGATAGAAGTGCAGACATAGTTCCAGTGGGGCCTTCAACAACCTCAAAAACTTCTTTTGAGGCCATTGAGGCTCTTGGGAAACTAAAACTATGTCTATGTACCACGTACGTGCTACATTAATAACTGTGTATGCGCTACATTAATAACTGCATACGTGCTACATCAATAACCGCATACGTGTTGTTAATCCATAAAATGTTGGCAAGCCCAATGGTAATTTTTTCCCCATTCTATACTAATAAGTAGCACGTACGTGTTCCTAAGCCTAAAAAATGTTAGCGCAGGGTAGCGAATAATGGGATCAATACCCCGTATGCGCTTACAAGTAATAAGTACTGCGTACACGCTCCTATGCCTTAAAAAAGTTATGGAAGGGCAGTGAACTAATAGGTTCAGTACTTTGTATGTGCTATTGGTAGTAGAAAAAATGTGAACTAAAAGGGAGGGAGGGAGAGAGAGAGAGAGAGAGAGAGAGAGAGAGAGAGAGAGAGAGAGAGAGAGAGAGAGAGAGAGAGAGAGAGAGAGAGATAGGGGGGGAGGGAGAGAGGAGGGGGGTAGAAGGGAAGGAGGGAGAGAGGGAGAGAAGAAGGAGGGGGGGAGGGAGGGAGAGGAGAGGGGGGGAGGAGGAGGGAGAGGGGGAGGAAGAGAGAGAAAGAGAGGGAAGGAGGGAGTGGGAGAGAGAAAGGAGGGGAGGAGGGAGAGGAAGAGAGAGAGAGGGAAGGATGGAGAGAGAGAGAGGGAGGGGTGAGGGAAGGTAGAGAGAGGGAGAGAGGTAGAGGGAGGGAGAGAGGGAGAGAAGAGGGAGGAGGATGGGAGAGAAGAAGGGGTATGGAGGAAGGGAGAGAGAGAGAGAGAGAGAGAGAGAGAGAGAGAGAGAGAGAGAGAGAGAGAGAGAGAGAGAGAGAGAGGGAGGGGGAAGGAGGGAGAGGGAGAGAGAGGGAGAGAGAGAGAGGGGGAGGGAAGGTAGAGAGAGGGAGAGAGGTAGAGGGAGGGAGAGAGGGAGAGAAGAGGGGGAGGGAGGGACCTATAACGACACCAAATAGCACACCATAGGACCTATAACAACACCAAATAGTGTCCTAAGGGGTCATAGAACACCATATGACCCCTTAGGACACCATATGGTGTTGTTATGTGTTGTATGGTGTCTTAAGGGGTCATATGGTGTCCTAAGGGGTCACAAGACACCATATGAGCTCTTAGGAAACAATACGACCTCTAATGACACCTAAGGGGTCATATGGTGGGCTAATAGGAATTACAGAAGAAGAGAAAGAGGGATGGGGTATGAAGGGAGAAGGGGAGAGAGGGAGAGAGAGAGGGATGGGGTATGGAGGAAGGGGGAGAGAGAGAGAGAGAGAGAGAGAGAGAGAGAGAGAGAGAGAGAGAGAGAGAGAGAGAGAGAGAGAAGAAGGAGGGGGGAGGGAGAGGAAGAGAGATTGAATCCAGGACACAATATGACCCTTAGAACACAATATGACCCCTAATAACAGCTAAGGGCTCATAGGGTGTCCTAAGGGGTCATATGACACTATATTATCCCTTAGCACATCATAGGACCTATAATGACACCAAATAGTGTCCTAAGGGGTCATAGAACACCATATGACCCTTTAGAACACCATATGGTGTTGTTATGGGTCATTGGTGTCCCGAGGGGTCATATGGCATCCTATGACCCCTTAGGACATGATATGGTGTTGTTATGTGTCGTATGATGTCTTAAGGGGTCATATGGTGTCCTAAGGGGTCACAAGACACCATATGACCTCTTAGGAAACAATACGACCTCTAATGAGACCTAAGGGGTCATAGGGTGGGCTAATAAAATGATATATTAAATTTAAAGTTATGAATAGAAAATCATATAATAGAACATCATACAATAGAACATCAATAGTTTAGTTTTTATATAGATAAGTTAGACCATTGTTAGCATAAGAGAGACTCCAAGAGAACAAACAACAAGGCTTCGCTAAAAATCAAGTGTAAGAGCTTGACCTAACCCTAAGAGTATTGCCTAAGTTCTAAAACATATGATGCTATTAAATTTGCAAGGTTATAGGACTGATCTCGATTGTGACTATAGGAATTACAGAAGAAGAGAAAGAGGGAGGGAGAGAAGAAGAGAAAGAGGGATGGGGTATGGAGGAAGGGAGAAGGGGGAGAGAGCAAGAGAGAGAGGGATGGGGTATGGAGGAAGGGAGAAGGGGAGAGAGAGAGAGAGGAAGAGAGAGAGAGAGAGAGAGAGAGAGAGAGAGGAAGGAGGGGGAGGGAGAGGAAGAGAGAGAGAGAGAGAGAGAGAGAGAGAGAGAGAGAGAGATCGGAGCTAGGACACAATATGACCCTTAGAACACAAAATGACCCCTAACAACATCTAAGGGGTCATAGGGTGTCCTAAGGGGTCACATGACACTATTATCCCTTAGCACACCATAGGACCTATAACGACACCAAATAGTGTCCTAAGTGGTCATAGAACACCATATGACCCTTTAGAACACCATATGGTGTTGTTATGGGTCATTGATGTCCCAAGGGGTCGTATGGCATCCTATGACCCCTTAGGACACCATATGGTGTCTTAAGGGATCATATGGTGTCCTAAGGGATCACAAGACACCATATGACCTCTTAGGAAATAATACAACCTCTAATGACACCTAAGGGGTCATATGGTGGGCTAATAAAATGATATATTAAATTTAAAGTTATAAATAGAACATCATACAATAGAACATCAGTAGTTTAGTTTTGATATAGCTAAGTTAGACCATTGTCAACATAAGAGAGACTCCAAGCGAACAAACAATGAGACTTCGCTAAAAAGAAAGTGTAAGAGCTTGACCTAACCCTAAGAGTACTACCTAAGTTCTAAAACATATGATGATATTAAATTTGCAAGGTTATAGGATTGATCTCAATTGTGACTATAGGAATTACACACTTGATTTCTTTCATGGGTATGTACCATTCCAATCCGTTTGACAAGTGATGATCATCATATACTACCACTGTCATGCATATAACAAACTTTGATTTCTTTAGGTGACAGGCGTTGTGTAACAACATGGGAACTCTCACATACCCACCACTATCATTCTCTAGGACATCATCTGTGTTACTCTGCCTCTTTCTCTTCCTACCAGTTGTTTCCTTCTAAAAAAAATATTGCAGGTACTCTAAGTCATCATGTTGCTTTGTTGATACTATTTTCCATATCTGCTCAGCTCATTAAAAACACATTCGAGAAGAATATTGCTGCAGGTTTCCTTGTTTGTCACGATAATGCACCCGTGGTTCAATTTCAAATCCTATTCCTCCTATTCAATATACACATACAAATCCATCAGTCAATTTTCTTAGGAGAGCATACATGATAAAAATCAAAGAGGAAGTTGGAGACAAGAAATAAATCCACTTACTTCTATAGAAGTGCATACACAGTTGCAATGGGGTATGGAGGGAGGGAGGGAGGGAGAGAAGAAGAGAAAGAGGGATGGGGTATGGAGGAAGGGAGAAGGGGAGAGAGCGAGAGGGAGAGAGGGAGGGATGGGGTATGGAGGAAGGGAGAAGGAGAGAGAGAGAGAGAGAGAGAGAGAGAGAGAGAGAGAGAGGCACCTTGTATGCATTTGAGAGGGGGAGATAATACACTTATATGTGTATATATATACTTAATATATTATATATTATTATATACAGACACACACATATATATATATTATATTATATGTATATACATATTATATATACAATATCATATTATACAATAGTGCGTACGCGTTTTTTATAGTAAAAAGAGCGTGTACGCGTTGTTTATAGGAAAAAGAGCACGCATGCGCTTCTTACACCTTAAGTACTCCATACCCACTTTTTAAACGATAAGTACCCTATACGCGCTTTTGACTGTTTAGACTTGGAAATAGGCCTGGATGACAAAGCTACGATTTGGAAATTTGATTTCCCTCCATTTCTCTCATTTTTGGCATGTTTTATTTATCAACTTGGTTTATCGACTTTGTCATCATCAGGTTTACACTTCATCAAGTGGGTATTTCTAAAATTGCCACCATATTTTCACCTATCTTCTGAGCTTTCTAACCATATAATTTTTTTTCAATTTGAACAATAATAACATATTATTATTGAATTTCTTTTACTAGTGTCTCCAGTTCTCACAGACATAGGTGCACCATTTTTTTAATAACTTTTGATATACTTATCCAAATTTTAAAAATTTATATATTATTGTAGTGCACTTGATTCTTTACAATTTAAAAAAAAAAAATTGTATTTTCGATTTGTTTAGTGCAACTTATGCTTTGCACACGAATAGGTACCTAATTTTCAAGATGTGCTCGATTGGAAAAATCACTAAAAAAAAATACTCAACAAAAAATTACAAAAAAATACACATCTTCTAGTGCTCACTCTTAATTATCTTTCTGCCAAAGGATTCGTCAAAATACTAAATCTAACTATGACTTTTTTGATGCGCACGTCAGACACTATTATGTTTTTTTAGAAAAAATCAGGGTCTGTTTTTCGTGCGCGAAGGATTTGACCCCCTTAATCTTATCCAATTTTGAAAAAGTTTAGTATTTTGGAAACTAGATTCAGAGTAATACAATATTTGTTCTTTGATTATCTTCATATCTTGAGTGGATGACTTTCAAATTTTGCCTCCAAGTTCAGGTTCACTTGATTTCAAAAAAAAAGTGTCCACTTATACCCCCCTTTTTGACCACCATCTTTGTGCACTTACCCAATGTCATAACCCTCTTTTTAGACCTTGATATAACTAGTTGTTATTATTATTATTATTATTACTACTACTACTACTACTATCATTAATCTTATGAGTAATGTTAGTTAGAGATGAAAAATTGTATAAGGATGGAATCTTTTAAAAAAAAGAAGAATTAAGAAGTCGTGACTTGTGGTTATAATTTATTGGGAATTTTTTTTTTTCTCAATATTCTAACTGAGCACATGGTGTAGGAGAAAAGAGAAGATTATAGAAATGAATTTAAATTCAATTTTGAATGCATGGTCAAAATGTAACCCCCACTATGACACATTTATTCCTTTTGAAGATTATTTTTTGCATGGAATTGTTTTGGGAAAAAGAATCTGTGAATCATTTATTCCTTTTGGTAGTGAGAAATAGTCCTCTTATTCTATATATTGAATGTTAGATTTTAAAAAAGGGAGAGTTTATTTCTTTTGTGATAAAATAATATTTGAATTCTTATGAAGTTAGTTTTCAATATCATGTTAGTTGTAGGAGAATTTTGTAGACATATAGTAGGATTTTAGAGGGTTTTGGAGAAGATATTTACCAGGATACATGGCAAGGATTGAAGGAGGATAGCTGGGAGAACAAGGGTTGGATTCAATGACAAGGATTCCATTGATTTGTAGATGTGATTTTCATTTGCATGCATTTTGTATCTTCTATGGGTAAATTTTAAAGGGGTCAATGTAAATTAAGGGATTTAGAAATTCTTGTTTAAATCTAAAAAGTGGATTTTAATTAGGTTGGGATAAACAATGTATTTTCATTTTTTTTTAGCAAGTTAGCATTATCAAGAAAAATGAATATTTAAAAGTATTTTCATTTTTAGATTAGCAAGTTAATATTATCAAGAAAAAAATGAATATTTAAAAGTATTTTCATTTTTGGATTAAGAAGTTAATATTCTCAAGAAATTTTTTTTTTTAAAAATGCTTACTATTTATTCCTATTTTGCATGAACCCCTTCTTTATTATCTAGTTAGTTACCATTTTAAAAGTTATTATATAAAATAATAATAAATACAAATATAGATTTAAATGTTGACTAAGCACACAACATAACTCTTTACTGCTCTAAGCATAACATTCTCGGAGGTGGAAAAATACAAAGGAAAGAGGGCCGAGAGCAATGATTTTCCACCATTTCTCTCAATCTCACCAAAAATGGCCTGTATGCCCATCCGACTTGTAGTCAGACACTGTGATGGGGAAGGGGGGACCTTTTTTCTATTCAACTTAGGCGTTCAACATCAGAAGGATGGATAAACTGTGTTGCATACTTATCTACAAACATTTAGCAAGGGCACTCTGAGTACACAGGATCACAAAGCACGATTTGTTGATACAATAGCTTCTTTTTCAGCTTAAGCCAATGCCCTGCATGTTAAAAGTATCGATAAAGTGATGTAAATTAAAAAAAAAACTTTGGGGCTTCTCTCTTATAAAATAAAGTTTGCTTCTCCTTCCAGTCGTAGATTCTTCAACCGATCGGATGATGTGCAGTTAGTGTGATATAGTTTTATTATTATGCCGAAGGCGTCTCTTATATGAGATGGAGAAGCTCATTTTTGCCATCAATGGTTCATATCATCTGTTAGAGAGTGCAAGACGATTAGAATGATCACAGCCTTCCATTATCATCCCACTCAATTGTCAGATATGACAAAGACTTTTTTGCGTTCAAAATGAGATTTAATGGATGAACTTTCATAGATATTTAGGCGACACTGCAGATCAAACTGGGCATGGTAGCGGCCTCATACCCACTAGGAAGACTTCCTCACCTCCACACAACCACCCTTGTGTCTCTCCCAGGCGAACTCTGACTACACCTCCCTTCTCTGACTGCCGCCATGAAGGATGCTTTAGACCTACAACTAGTCATCGCCCTTGTAGTGAGGATTTGTGAAGAAAATAAATGAAAAGAACAAGATTCCAAGAGACTATAAAAAGATAAAAATATTTGTGAAAAAGGGTTTCGGTTGTTTATCTTCAAAATAGAAAATTACAATCAAATATCTAATCTATATTTGTTCCATCGCCCATTCAAATCAATTCAAGCATATTCAGTTAAAAGTAAGTGTTAGACTTTTCCAGAAAAATAATTTCTGGATCAAAGAATGGACTATAAAATTATATTTACAGTGTGCTCTTCCCCTTTTAAAGAAGAAATCTAAGCAATAAAAGAGGGGTTTTCATCTCTAGGCATGAGCACCAATGTGCTTTCCTTCTGGTCCTTACAAGAAGATGTGACCTCACTCTTCCCCTAGCCATACTCAAAGGATGGGGAGATTTCATTAATAGAACCTTCTTGAAAGCAGGGCCAGAGTAGGAGGACTAAAGCAATGGCTACCACGATAAACATAACACATCCCGCAACGAGAGCATAGCCATTTCTTGAGGAATCTGATTTTTCTTCTCTAGATAGCACTGACCCAAATTCAAGTTGAAGGTGACAAATGTTAAATAAGTTGTTTTGAGCTTGCAGATTCTGTAGTTGGAGAACACAGTAATCATGTCCACATTTGTCCTATTCCTCCTTCTGAAAACAAAGAATGTGCCAATTGAAGAAATGATAGAGAAAGTGTGGAGACAACACTAGCTGTGGAAGACCTATGTCACAGATTCTGATCTGACTGATGATGAGGACGATGATGCCTATACCAATCAAGATGGAAAAGCTAATGGCAAGGCCTAACACAATTCCCAGTTATAATTTAATTTTTATGCATGATTACTTTTCAAGCTCAACCTTCTTGCTAAGTTTTCTGAGTCGATCTACTCTGCAGCTATGTTTTGAATGGCCATCGTTTCATGTTTGACAAGGTGTAAAGTATAAAATTAGATTTGCAGCCATACCTATGTTCATTAAATGAATTTAATTATTATGGTAAAGAGTAGTTGTGTCATCATTCTCATGTGCAATATGGCAGGTTTGGCAAGTAGCACCATCCTTTGTAAGAATTTATTGTCCTTTCAAAGCAAGGCTATCCTTTCACATGGACATTTTCCAATCATTTATTAATATAACATTTATTGCAAAATTGAGACCCAACTGCTCTACAAAATCGAGATATGTTTCAATTTAGTAATTTGAGAAAAAATTAGTGAATACATGAAGTATTTGTAAGATCTTGTTCTAGGTTGTAGTAAGGCAGAAAATGGTTTTTGATTAAGTTTATTTTCTTATCTTAGGTTTAATTTTACCATTCATATCTATGCCATGGAATAACAAGTAGATAGATTAAGTTTTTTTGGAATCCTGTAAAAAAATGAATGTACTATCCACGTAGACAACTGGCAAAGGGGTAATGCTTGATGACATAATAAATTATGTGCCATCGCTATAATAACGAGTTGAGGTAAAATTGTAGATTTTTTTAACTTGAATTTGATTTTCAATATTTTTGTTCAATTTTATCATGTGCAATGACTTGCTTCTCATCATTTCATGTTACAATTTATATCAACTTTAGACTGGATTTCAATATGGAAGTTCTAATTGCTAAATACTAAGTTCTATCAATTATTTGAGAATTCAAATGTTGGAATACTTCATGAATTTTATATCTTAGATAGTCAAATATGGTTTAGGTAATTTATTTGGAGGGCTAAGAAATTGTAGATTTTTTTTTTATTAAAAATTAAATTCTTTATTTAAAATTTACAATTATTTCTAATTTTTAGTGATATATTTTTTTAGAATGAATAGTTTACCTAACAGTTGATGCATCTAGGTGATGTTCACAAAGTCTAACACTCAAGGATGCAAACATACTTAATTGTAAAATTTTAATCACATCTTAGATGTGAAGCATGAGACTCAAACATTATTAGTGAGAGATAGGTTCTTATAAACCATTACTTAAAAATATAGGTCAATGAATTTGATTCAAAAATTATAGATTTAAATTCAATTAACAATTAATATTCATCAAAGAGAATTTTATACAAATGATTTAAGCATACTTAATCGTAAAATTTTAATCACATCTTGCATTGAGACTCAAGCAATATTAGTATGAGATTGGGTTCCTATAAACCATTACTTAAAAACATGGATCAATGAGTTTGATTCAAAAATTATAATTTTAATTCAATAAGAAAAATTAATATTCATCAAAGAAAATTTTGTATAAACTACTATTTATAAAATATAAAGCATTACTGGTAAGAGATGGGTTCCTATAAATCACTACTTCAAAATAAAAATGATATAAATCACTACTTCAAAATAAAAGTCAATGATATAAATCACGACTTCAAAATAAAAGTCAATGAATTTGATTAAAAAATTATAGATATAACTTTAGTAAGAACAATTAATATTCATCAAAAATAATTTTGTATAAAATACTATGTATACAATATAAATCAATAATTTCGATTGAAAACTACAAAATTCGATTTATGAAACATCATAATTTAACACATGACTAATAAATTACTTATCAGCTTACAAATAAAAAAAAGACTAAAATTTCTTGCCCATTAACAATTAGCATTTTGGTCTAATTTGAAAATATTTTAATATGAACTATGTACTAAGAGGGATATTAAAAAATTCAACATGTAGAAGTATAAATAAAATTAGGGGTATAATTTAAGATTGGATGAACTGGGTGATACAAGATTAGCTTACTAAGTGAATCTCCCTATACTTATTTGCATTTACCCAACATGTGCACCAAATAAATCCAATGTACACGTACAAAATTTACTTCAATCTTCACAGGACCTAATTAGAGAGCAATCGAATATGATGATTCCAATATACTACTCAATTAAATGAATATAATAACTCTGCATTTTATGGTTGCCATCTAATCCCAACCATCTAAAATATATAATTGATTCTATATATCCTTTACCAAAGCTTGAGGTTGTGATGCACCAGATGATTTTTGTAGCCTAGTTATGTTCATATCAAAAGTTCTACAAATTTCAATGTAATGAAAACTTGTAGATTCAATTGTTGTTAAGATACTTATAAAGAAAAAAATTAGATGATGTTAAGAATGTCACAATATCACATTGCTTTATGTAACAAACTTTGCACAAATTTCAATGTCTTGAAAATTAACTTGCCAATTCAATCACCCATTGATGATGTTTACGAAGGTCAAAATAAGATAGTTCTCTTAATAGAAAGCACACGATATACATCTATTTAAACTCACCACCCTAGAAAGTTAGTCATTGAATATAAATCAATAATTTTAGGTTGTTATGATAATGTCTCCCCACCAAATTAGCTTTATGTATTAAAATATTTCTAAAGATTATTGTGCTGGTATCTCTATATTTGATCAATCCTTCATCTATTAGTTAACATAGACTTATAGAAGACTAGTCCTTATTTTTAAAAATACCATTATTTGTGTGTCCTAATCATTAGAATAGTTTCAAATTTTTACATATCTATTGTCTCAAAAGCTAAAATTGATTACTTGATATTTTTTAATTTTAATTTTAAAATTGGGTTGATGGTGTAAACAATGGGTTGATGATGTATACCAAAACCACAAATGACATAAATGTATGTGAAATTAACCCAAGACATTAATTTTACAATTACGATCAAGGTTATAATTAGATTATGATTAGTGCTATAAATAAGGTTACACTTAGGGTTAGGGTTAGGGAAAGACCAAAATTTGGATTACATTTAGAATTGGGGCTAGGTTTACAATTAGAGTTATGATAAACATTAGAGTTAGGGTTAGAAATAACATTATGATTATAATTAGGGTCAAAGTTAGAATTAAGGTACAATTAAAACTAGTGTTAGGATGAAGGTTATGTAGGGTTGAATTAAGGTAAGGATAAAGCTTAAGGTTAGAAATAGAGTTATTGTTAGGGATAGATATAGAATTAGAAGTAAAGTTAGAGATACAATTAGGGTTAAGTTTGGTATCATGGCTAAAATTACACTTGAAATTATAAGTACGGTTAGGGTTATAGTTAGAGTTAGGGTAAGTCTTAGATTTAGAAGTATGATTAGGGTTAGAATTATGTTTAATTTTAAGGTTATAATTAGGGCCAGAAGGTTAGAATTACGATAAGGGTTAAGTTTAGAGTTAGAGGTGGATTTAGGGTTAGAATTAGAGGTATAGTTGGAGCTAGAGTTTGGGATATATGTTTATATTATAATTATAGTTAGCACTAGGGAACAATTAGGGTTAAGATAGATTTATGGATAATTATATGAGAGGAAAAGAAAACTTGGAGGGAAAGACATGTTGGGGATGAGAAGTCTGGCATGCATATAACAATTAGAAAGTTTGAAATTTTCAAAAAGGGCTTAGAGAAAAGTGTATTTTTGGGAAAGGTAAGTCAAGGATGATAAATTCAATAGAGTTGACAAGATGAGAAATTCTAACCTTTCAAAAAAAGGTTTAGTGGGAAAAAGTGGACTTTTCACTCCCACACTTAGTTGTTGTAAATCAATATGTTGACACACATTCGGAGATTATGATTGATGTTAACTTCTTTTTATTCACTTCTACAAGATTTTTTTGTTTTTGTTTTTGTTTATTGAATAGTTCTACAAGATTCTTGATCATCATAATGTTAAAATTTGTTGTCTAATATAAAAATAGGTTACATCATTAATATGCCTTCATTGCTATAATTAAAGATCAATATGTACCATTTTATATTTTTCAGATATGGAATTTAGATCTTAAGATGCATTTATGACAAACAGGCTTGTTAAATGTTGTTTGTAACTTGTTAATGTACAAATAGTAAACATAGATAGTACAATTATGATTCTTTTCTCAATAAGTTTTATACAATTGTTATGTTATTATTTTTTCCTGTAAAACAATGATGCCAGGAATGTGTGATTCAGACTATTGCTCTTGTAGTTACTATGAGATGTTGTACTTCATTTGATGATATACAAATGTATTACATTATGCAGTCAGTTTATTAACTAGCAAATCCCAATTCTTATAGGTTAACACAAATTTAATTATATGTTCATAAAATGAAATGGTGATGAGGCTTCATTAAAAATTAAAAAAAAATAGTTTATTATAACTTTTAAAATTTCTTTAACATTTTCAAATTGCTTTTTCTTTAACATTCACTTTGTTGATTATAATATTAAAAAGATTTCCTTTAGTGTCAAGTCAATATCCAACTCAAAAAATGAGAAAATTGTTTTTTCTATTCAGGAGTACTACCAAGATTGGTCTCTTTAATGTGAAGTCAATATCTAAGTCAAAAACTAAAAGTGTTAATTGTCCAAGAATTAGAAATTTTCTTGTTCAAATAGTAAACAACTCTCTCTATTTTAGATACTCTTGGCGATTTTCTTCCACTTCCAAAATAATCAATATATTATTTCTGTTGGAAAACCTAATCATGCCAACAAAATTTAGCAATGTCATTCCACACGTTGCATGGATCTCATGTGGCTTGCCTCGGACTTAAATTAATTTAATTGCATTCAAGTTTTTAGAGTAGTTTCAAGGGGGAAAAAAATATTACTATGCATGGAGGGGAAAAAAATATTACTGTGCATGGAGGGGAAAAAAATATTACTTCTCCTTATTTATATCTCTTTGCATTTATTTCTCTATTTTTTTCATTTTTATTTTCCCATCTCTCTATATATATTTATCTCTTCCATATCTATCTATTCCTTTCTCCTTCATCTCTTTATCTATTCCTTTCCTTCTCTCTACATCCCTCTTCTTCTCCATCTACATCTACATCTCTATCTCCTCTATATGTATATCTCCTTATCCCTCTATCTCTCCCTCTTTCTATCCCTATAACTCCTCTTTCGCTCTCCCTATTGTAAACATAACATGAGCTTATCAATAATGGAGATTGATTATCTTTCAGATTTAAAGGTTTTGTTTAAGGTCATGTTTTGCTATCTAAAAGTGGATGCATAGCTGATTTAAAGCCATCACTTCCTCATGGAGACCTTTGTTGTACAAACAACATCATTTGCTAAATACCCTAACAAATGATCTTATGTACTACACAAATATATACAAAAATTGAACCAAAAAATTTCTTAATTGACCTTCCACACCTATTCAGCATGCCCAGTGCACACCAAGGTGCAATTGCTAGTTATTATTATTATTAAAGACTTAGTCACTGTTGTTCACCAAATTTGGTTAACCTAAGTACACCTGCAATTGATCTATGAGAAAGTCAATCTCAATCAATGAAAACACTCCAGGGCTTGGACAACATAACATAGGATCCTAATGATCCTCCTGCACTTCAGGTTCTGCTAGACCTAGGGGGGGACACCCTTTTTGATGCATGAAATTAACTCATTTACTCAACATGACAACATCAATGAAGCAAATAAACCATTCCACAAGCTCAACAAATTAGATAACACATACAGATTGGCTAGATCTTGTACAAATAATGGGTGAAACAGAGCTTTGGAAGGATAGAACACAAACCCCTAAACATAAAGGAAAACAGATTTTCTTTTAAAATATATATCTGAAACCATCCCCAAATCTATCAAAGACCAGTGCCTTGTTCATTGGGCAACAGAGTCACACACAGAACTACAAAATGTCAATCACAGCTGCAAATTTGTTTTCCTTACAAAATATCCCTGCATTAATACCTTATACTAATGCATTACTCAATCCATTCACAAAATTATCAGATCTAGGACACATTCCATTGTTTATGACTAATTATAGAATTTAAACTCTTCATTGAAGAATGCCTACAAACAATCATACAATCTCCTTGAGATGACAAATTATAAGCCTCCTTGAGGATTCAATTCATAACAATGAAATAAATGCATAGAGACAATATCATCGGAAATTTACTCATGCCTAACACAAGTAAGCAGAGCAACTAGAAAACAATATGTCATCTTGCAATGTAGCCTCTATACCCTGAACAGATCCATAGAACTTTACAAGTTTGGGTCAAGAAATTCAGAAAATGGAAGCCATGAAAACTGGAGCACTTCTCACAGAATTCTGGAACCTTTACCATGAGAATAAAATTGGAATAGAAAGGAAGAGGGAAAAGATTATGTCTGCAACCGAAATTGCCAAGTGTCTCCTTTGTCCCTAAGTGCAAAAATATCTTCTTCATTCCCATCAAAACTTCTCCCGAAATATCTCATATCTATTAAAATTAACTACTTGATTGGATTCCTTATCTTGAGAGCTTTCCGGCAATATATAATACTTAGTATTTTGACCAAAAATAGACCTCTGGGCAAATTAATCATTCATGTGGCTCTGTCATTTAAATTTTTCAATTTTCTATATAGTTTCAACTATATAATTTAATTTTGATTTTTCATCCATTTTTGCCTCTGATTTTGGCCTAACGCCCTACCACGTGGCGATCTCTAATTCGTCAATGGGATCCACTAGGCGCCCTCTGGGATGACACCTCATCACTCTGCCACGTGTCCACCACCAAGCTGCTTGCTCATCACCATGTTATCCCCATGTGTCTGCCACCTATGCGCCACTGGGACGGGACCCGCCAACTGGACCTGCCACCTGGCTTTCGCCATTTCGCAATGGCTAACCGGCGAGCATCTTCAGTCTCTCAAATCACGCGAGTTGTTGGATCTTTCCGGAGTTTCTTGATCTTTAACTCCCCTTCGTTGAGCCTAGGTTTTTCACCATTTCGCTGGGTTTAACATGTGAGCATCTCCCTTTCGCGAAGTCACGCTGACCATCGATCTACTCGGAACCTACATTGTTTTTAACTTTGGTTTTTTGCACATGGTTTTTCGCTACTTCGTGGACCTTAATTGGCGAGCATCTTTCCTTCGCGAAGTCGCACTGGTCGTCGATCTCCTGCAACCTGCTAACCAGTTAAATTGGCCTTCCTCTGCAAAATTCACCCACCTTGAGAACTGTGCCTGCGTGGGGTCCACTTGTCGCCGCTCAGTCACCCTCCTTGGTCACCTTGGGAAGCATGCGCGCACGCATGGCGTCCACCTTGGGCGCCCATCAGGCACCATCCGTCAAAAGCCCTTAAGCTTTGACATATTAGATGGGTGTCTTATTTCTTAAAAATATCAAAAAACCCCACTTCCCAGCGAATGTGGGATAATGCACTTCGCCTGGGACTATGTTTTCTTTATAGTTTCTTGAGACTCTTCATGGAGTTTTACTATGCCTTTGGGAGGAGAACTCAGATTGCTATTGTTTTACTATGCCTTTGTTTCAACACTACCACCAGCTTAGAATTACACTTGCCATTTGCATTTACTGAGGTTTTCAAATGCTGCCTCCAATACAAAAAAAACCACGCATAGGGAGGAGAAGAGGGTCTGTTGTTTGCACCTGCTTGGTTGCTTCAACATGCTGCTCCTACCACCAGCCATCATGCCAGGTGAGGGAGGGATGGTACTGGTTTTATTATTTCAATATCTTGTCTTCATCACATACGTGGAGGAGGAAGAACTAGTTGCACACTCAGCAATTGCATTTGGTAAAATTTTAATTACCTTTCAATAGCAAATTTTACCCTTGCCAATGCACTTACTACTGATTTTATTTGCTGAAATTTCTATTGCCATTACAACACCACAAGGACGATTTGGCATTTGCTGAAGTTATTAAACTTTAAATCGGTATTCAAACCTGCCAATGCATTTGTTTGGAGTTTTGAATTCCTTTTACCAGCCACACAAAGAAGGAAACATCACATAGAGGGGAGCAGGCATTTGTTTTAACTTTATATGCCCTCCAAATATCCACGCAACAGGGAGGAGTTGTAGCTTTACACCAGGTAATTGCATTAACTAAAGTTTTTATTTGCTGCTCCAATACCATGCAAAGAGAGACTGCTGCCATTTTGACTTGGCAATGCATCTGCTGGAGCCTTCCATCAGTCAATAGAGGAACAAGATTCATTTGTTCTTTCCAGCTCCTCTCCTCCTCTGTTCAATTATTAGAATCATTACAAGAATAAAGCTGAGTTATGTAAAGAAGTGCCTCCAATCTGCTAAAAACCAAATCACCAATGTGTTGAATTTCCATTCCTTGCTTAATAATATAATTGGTAAATTTGACATCTCTCTAAATTATTCGAAGTTTGCAACTAGACGCAAGATATACATCCATTCAATCCATAAACGACAAGCAACTGAAATCACCTCTCACCATCCTACTGGCGAACTGCAGTTGAGCTAACATTGACATACAAGCATACACTTAAGACCATTTCGCCATAAAATTTAATGCACAGGCATTTATCCACGTCGAGCCCCAAAGTGGGTCCGGCTAAAAAAAAATTCGTTTTAATGCAACTGACCTCTGAAATACCTCAGGAACCTTAAACACACCTCTGAAAATGATCGGCATCATTTTCGGATCATCAGACTGAGTTTTGCAACTTTCAGGCAATTATGCCACATTTTCGCATTTAATCGCGAAGATGTAATTTTCAAAGTGGTCAAAACACCTTTCTGGACCTCACCATCAGACAGATGTGTACTTTGATATACAAGCATGAACTCTACCAAACGGTTTCTCAAGACGAGTCACAAGTGAAGAGATATTAATTTTTTTAAATGCCCAACTAGCTTTGTCGACACTACGGACCTGATGAAGTCAATGTTCTGGCAACACATGATGCCTTCCTCAAAAATATCAAACGACCTCTGTACACCCTCAAATTTGAAACACAGGTACCTTGAAGTATGTGTTAAATCTTTGGATCCTTAGTTCGACCAAAATTCTAACTAGATGCAAATGGCGTGCTTATGAAAATGGCTACTTTAACTAATATAGCACTAAAAGTACGGATCACTAAAAACGATGACTCAATGAACCCTTTTGAAAACCGATCAAACGGATTGGTAGAGGCTTGAAATTTGAAACATGACTCATCATTTATACCAACAATAGATCAGAACATACATTCTATCATAACACTCACTGAGGCAAATTTTACACTTATGTGAAACAGGGCTTCGACTAGGTGTTGAAACAGGGACTTGCCAAAACACACAAACTGCGAACAGATTGAGCTTTGAAAACTGAGCAAATGGATTCACAAGGACTTGAAATTTTTCAAGATAACTCACATTTATGCATAGAATTGAATCCATTTTGAAATTCTTCATGACGATCAACAGGGAAAAAGATATAAACACCTAAAATAGGCTACTCAATAAAATCTGTATTTGTGCCTAAAATGCACTTTCAGCTCACCCCTCGAAATGGGTACTTGATAAACTGATCCAAATTGAATTCTGAAAGTTGCACTTCACTGAATAGGCCAAATGAAAGGTGTAGGACATGTTTCCCAAGCCTTACCCTTTGAAAATCAACTGGCTCCATTTTTATCCTCTCTCTAACTAGGCCATTCAAACTGACTCATTTGGAAATGCAAAGCAAAAATTTGAATTGGGCCTCAAAACTGGACTCAATTTTAATGAGTCCCAATAGTGGCTCTAACTAGGGATGGTTGATTGCGAGATCAACACAAGAATCTAGAATCTATGGTTAAGCAGACCACCCAAAAATGGAATCACTCTTCTTCTCTTCTCTTCTCAAAAATTGAGGGCTCCTTATTCTACCCAAACAACAGGGCACTTTATTGAAAACCACACAACTGAAGCAAAGCGACTGTACAAAATATACAAACATACTTGCAACCGATTATAAATTGCTCCACTTTCCTCAACATTTACCTCTATCAAAAATCTGATTTTCATCTCTTGACATCATGATCCAAACAAAGGCACCTTCCAGTAACAACTGAGCATAATCATTATAATCAAGTCTTACCATCATACTGCTGAAAGAACTGGTGTACATGCCTTTTGTCTAATTTTGAACATTATAGTCACACATTACTTCAACAAAAGTAAAATCATGAGACAAGGCACAATAGATGCTTTCCCACAAGATACCATACATTTCACTGTCCCACTCAACTCTATCATTTGCGAGGGCATCATCATGCTGAACTTCAGAAATAAAACATTCATTCTCAACATTGTAATTCTCATCAGCACATGCCTTATTATCATTTAAATCAATAGAATGAGGGACACTACTAACCAACTGATGCAAACAAGGAACATAAACATTTTGGTCCAGATGTGATACTTCACTATGCTGATCACACTCCTTACTATCCTTGTTCATCAAGCTCAAAACCTCTGCATTTTCAATATCCCATTCATGGAAAAGAATGCATACCTCTAGCTGAAGCAAATCCTCAGCTAAATCTTTCTCATTCAAACTTATATCCACCTGAAAAAATTCCATTTGTGGTCTGAAGTAATCATCACACAACCCATGCCTCTTATCTTCATCATGAAACATGTCACTGCTACATGGAATGGTATCAACATTGTGGACTGGTTCATCATTCACAATATCTGGCTGATCAATTATTTTTTCATACAAAGGGTTAGAAACCAAATGAAAAATCCCTTTATGAACATTATGGCATTGATTGGTTGGTCCGTATCTATATCAACATTGAATAAAACATTAGTAAAATTGCTAAAGATACCATCCACCCTATCATCATAATCATCTTCATCAGACAAAGAAGAAATTGAAACTAGGCTGGAACAATCCTCAGTGTTCCATGTTTCACATCCATAAGATTTCATCCTATGACCATCATTCTGAAAATCAAGATAATCATACTTATCTTGCCACAATTGATCTCCTTTACCAATAGAATACTCATCATCAGCCAAAGAACAAAGATGAATATCGCTGCCATTTACTTCATCTGATGAATTTTCAGCATGTTCACTCAAATTTTCTATCATAAAACCATTTGTTAGATCAGCATGTTGTTCATCAAGTGTACAAGCATTTAGTTCACAGTCCTTTTCTGAAGAATCCTCTTCACCATATTGTAGAAGGTCTTCATTAACAACTCGAAGGCTCTCCAACATTTGAACCTTCTTGTCCACAACTTCAAGAGCTTTCCTAAGTTTTGCAATCTTTTGAAATTGTATTACACTTTGTTGTTCCATGTGAGATTCCGTAAAAATTTGTCCATCCATGTGTGCTATATTTTCATTGCAATCATGTGTACCATTGAGATTTTCTGAATTAACTTTGTGCATAACTTTCATATTGGAAAGATCATCAACATGATTATAAGAAGTGAAATCTGAAAATAATTTAACTTTATCTTCAACACAATTGACATTATCAACGTTTAAGTGAGGATCAACTATTGCTTGCACCAAACAACTCTGATTTTCATCATATTGCACATTTTCACTTGCACAAATAGCAACACTTGGTAATCCCTCTGTATTTGGTATTTCAACATCAAATACATCAGCAGCATGTAAAGATCGATGGTCATCACCATCATTGTTTTCATCATCACTAACCTTGGGAGATGCATGATTAACTTGATAATTTGCAATCACATAGTCAGCATAACTGGCATACAAATCAAATGGTACATATCCCTTGTATATATCTACCTCTGTATCAACATTTTCACAACACTTCCCACTGATCATTCCATCATTATTGTGAGAGACAACCGGTATTAACAGTAGAGGTTCTTAACTCTCATTCAAATTTGAATCACATGCATCAACAAAACCTTTCTAAACTGCAGAGCTTGATGCACCTAGACAAGGAATGATTTGCTCAGCTTCACATGGTATTTCATCATTGAAGTTACTTTGGCATGAAACAATAGCAGACATGAATCTCTTCGAGATCCCATACTTCAAGCTATTTTCCATATCCCTAGTTGTGTTAAACGCTTCATACAAAGTCTTGGGTTCTTTGTTACTCAATAAGAAAATCATCTTCTCATCAAATGCACTCATATAAACATCTAGACATACTTTATCATCAATTTTATACTTTCTAGAAATTTTAGACAAAGCTTGTGAAAATCTGATATTAAATGTTGGTACCAATTTATCTTCCCTGATTTGTATATAAGTGAATTCTTTCAGCAAATCACAATCACTCATATTTTCATCAAATTGGTCTATGAAATATGAAACTAATTCTTCCCATGAGGAAATACAATCCGCCGACAAAAAAGAGAACCAATCCCTTGCATCCTCTTTCAATGACTGAACAAACAATTTCATGCATACATCTTCCTGACAAATTTCAAACTCTCTTATCAAATCTGAAAATATTTCCACATGTTGACATGTTGATTCTGATTTCTTCCCACTGAATATGGGCAAATACTTTCTAATTTCTATGGGTATGGGATTCAAGTAACTCGGAATACCTTCAAAGTTTAGAGTAGCATAATACTTTATACTGAAACTCTTCCTATTACATGGTTGTGACATTTCACTAAGCATGGCCATATGTGGAAATAATTGGGGCTGAAAAAGTCCACTACACATTTCTTCCTACTCCCACAAATAATTATGCAACCTTGTGTAGAATAACGAAACTCTCAAGCACATATCATCATACTGATCTATTCATAACATTGCTTGACACAAATCTTTCCCAAATTTGCATACTATAATAGAAGAACATAAACACTGGATATTTCAGTAGAATAATATGCAAACTAATTTGAAAACCTCTCTTTCCTTCTTTACTAGTGTTGTTCACTTAATGGGAAAACTACATTACATATTCAAAATTTCAGAAGAGATATCTTGCATTTAAAACCTCTGAAAATACTTGGAGATTTGCAATTGTAAGACTTGTAGATCTAAAGATTTACTTCACATTTTAGCAATGTCTTTGTAAAGCGGAAAATCGAACCCTAGGTGTTCCCCCACTCCATGGAGAGAGAAAGGAGGTCACTAGGGTTGACGGTTTTCACTTAGGACAGACTTTACATTCAAAAGAGGGGTTGAAACCCACAAGATCCAATCCCACACAATGCAAGATTGGATTCTAAATGAGTTTCAAGGGTTAAGACATCAAGGATACCCTCTTTTGTAAAAAATGTAGATAGAATGATTGAACTAGGAATGCATGTAAAGTAAGAAAGATTAGCTTATAAACAGAGATTGGGACACGGGATGAAGCTACAGACCTGAAATTAGCAGTAAAATGTCGAGATGGTGTTGTCCTGCAAATTTGAGCGAAAGTTGACGGGACGATGGCGCCCGGAGTGCACACGGTCCTCCAAAAAATCCGCGAAACAAAGGGGGATCTATTCGTCTCTGCACAAGGATTCCAGATCTTCAATTACTGCCGCATACTTGCAACCTACACACAGAAAAGAGAGGACGATTGGGGGGTTAGGGATTAGGGGTTTTCCTTTAGGTCAAACCCCGGTTTTGGAATTAACCAAGAAATGAGAATGCTGTAAATGTAAGTGTTTGTAATGTAATCAAGTACTGATACCTTGTTGTAAGAATGTTTGTATTCTTACATGCGGAGGTGTAATGATGTTGTATGTTGTATGTTGTATGTTGTAAGTGATCTCCTCTTCAATGGTTGAATCCTTGTCTTTAATGCAACACCTAGCCTTGAATGGAGACTTAGAATACTCAATTGCTTGAAGGAATGCTTGAATGCTTGAATGTTTGAATGTTTGCCTAGCGCTTCCGCCTTTTGCACACATATGTTTTTCCTCTCTTTTCCTGGGAGAGGAAATGTAGTTTATATACTTGTCAATTAGGGTTAGGAGACTGATTTTTCTAACCTTAGGCCGACCTAGGAACATTATTTTCCAAATTGAAAACTTAAAGACCCGATGCCCAACAAGAGACCGGGCCCAAAATAGGGCCAGGGACTAGGGCACTGGGCACCATGGTCCCACCTCCCGGGACAATAGGGTGCAAGGAGGATCAGGCCAAGGTGCAGAAAGATGCAGTTTTTAATGTCGCAAGCAGGTTTCGAGGTCTCCATTCAGGCTCATCATTGAGCCGCCATCGTGAAGACCCAAATGCAGTTGAAATTGCAAGTGTCACAATTTTAGGACGCTACATTTAGCCCCCACTTTAGCGGGAGTATAAGCATACGCCCATACTTCTGGTAAAGTACAAGGAAACAACATTGAAAGACTTTCACCACGTCAAGGAGGCAAGATACACCAAACCCCCAGTGGACTAAGGATCTTACGACTTCGATTGACAAAGTAAAAGGGAAGATCACGAGGGAAAACCATGACTGTCAGTAGTAAGGTTCCCTCACTATGAGTCATGCAAGAAAAATACCAAAAATTTTCAAGGCAAAGCTAAGTTGGGCAAGAGATTTTCAAGTATCTTGAAGAGATATGAACGGGGTGTATGCCCCCCTACGTTAAAGCAATCACACATGCCTCATCAGGGGTGATTGCTCTAAGGTAGTGATATATATAAGAAATGAGAAGGGAAAGGAGCACGTTATCATAAGGATTTAGCCCCCAAGTGTGAGATAAACCCAAGGATAATAGACACAAAACACAAAGTACGAGGTGACTTCACTTTCCTCGGGGTCAGTATGTTGTATTATAATTCATGTATATCATATGTATGTATGCATAATTGTTCTTCATTCCCCAATCAAGGAAGGTCACCTAGAAGAAGGGAACACATGTGTCTTTTAAGTCAACATGAAAGAGACCAAAAGAGATCTCAATGCTTTGCATCATCCTCAAGTAGACAACACTAAGGACAACAAATAGAAGAATGATAATAGCACATAGAAGAAGAAACAAAAGAGATCAAGAGAGGAGGAGAGAGTCTGCTATGCTAATGAACTAGTCTAGCACGTCATCCACCCCCCGATCTTGCTGATCAATATTTCGGGAAGGCAGGAAACACGCTAGAGGAGGAACATCCAACACAGTAGATGGAGCTATCACAAGATCCAAACAAGGGCTATGTTCATGTTCCACGCCACGTTGTTCTTGTCTAGGAGCTAGGATAAGTGCTTTAGAAAATTCGTTAGATAAATGGTTATCAACATCAACATATTCATATTCACTATCAGAAGAAAGAGGAGTAACATTTTCATCATGAATAACATTTTCATCTATATCATCATCAAGATTTATAAAAATAGGATCTTTAACTCGCACAGGATCAAGACCATCATGCATCTTATGTTTAGGAGATTTTGGCTCAATTTTCGGCTGAGGAGAAAATGGAATAATACTAGCTGAAGGTGTTTTTGGGGATTGCAAAGTTTGAGAAGCATCTGCCTGAGCTCTAAGACGATGCTTTCGTCGGCATTCACGTGCAGAACGATTTCGTCTAGTCTTAGCAGGAAGTTGAGAAGATTGAGGAGAAGGAATGTTCTCATCCTTATCACTTGGGTGTTTAGGTTGTGGTCTCTTAGGTTGAATAATAGGAGAAGAGGAAGGTCTCTTCTCTCTATAAGAGGAAGGAGGAGGAACTGCTCCATATAAAGGAGGAATATTTGGTTTAGGAAGGAGACCAAGTCCATCATGATGAGGAGGTATAGGTCTACCTTTAGAAAGTTTATTAGACATAGACGTAGTCACATCCATAGGGATGGGTTGGGAATCTTCTTGAGGAAAGACATTAGTTTTATCTTTCAAAGGAAGAACTTCCTTCTCAAGAATGATAGGAATATCAAGTTTGGGTGTTCTAGGTTCACTCAGAGATAAGATCATATCTTTTTTCCACTTTTGATAAGATTTGAAAAGATGATCATTTCGTGGTGGAAGAGATTGAAATTGTTTAGGCCAAAAATAATCAATAGGAACGCTAGAAGTTCTTTTAGCTGGTTTAAAGAGACTATGATTGATAGTAACAACTTCACCATTATGGGGAAATTTCAAACACTTGTGAATAGGAGAAGCAATAGCTTTCATGGAAGATAGCCAAGGATAGCCTAGCTTCACACGAAATTGTTCGGACGATGGAATAATAGCAAAACTCACATCAAGGGATTTATTATGAACCTCAATAGGTAATGTAATAGAACCAATTGCAGGAGAAGAAAATGCATCAAATAATTTCACAACCACATTTGTTTTGTCATAGATCACTTGATTCAATTGCAATGTAAAAATAAATTCTTCAGTAATGACATTAACCATACAAGAAGGATCAATAAGCACTCCACAGCAAGGTGTATTCTTTTGCAACTATATATAAAGGACCATCAGGTGCCCTGATAGTTTCACTGGAATCAAATGTGATGGAAGGTTCTTTAGGGATTTTCTACTGCGCCACAAAGTTAATCACATTCGGAGTCATAGACACAAGACTATCAGGTGAGAAAGAGGAATCATTAGTCTCAATCACATTAGAGGTATGAGAAGGTAATGGATCAGTAAAAAATTTAAGATTTTGGTTAGGAGGAGCTACAGATGTGTTGCCTTTATCATTCACACCAGAAACAGAGATAGTATTATTATCAATCAAATCTTGAATTTTACCCTTTAAAGCAAAACATTTTTCAGTATCATGCCCAGGTTGACGATGAAATTGACAAAAAGATTTGTTATCAAAATAGGGTGAATTAATCTTTGTAAGATCTATTTGCCTTATAGGAGGGAGAGTAAGCACATTTTGTTCCAATAACTTATTCATAATACTATGCAATGATTCATTCAAAGGAGTAAACTTTCTCTCTTTCTTGAAAAACTTAGAAATAGGAGGCACACCTGATTCTGCATTCACATTGTTGTTGATGATGTTTTCATTGAACTTAATGACCTCTCTGTTCGGTTTAAACTTTCCAAATGGTTGTTGACTACTATCACCCTTATCACTCGGAGCCATAGGATTTGCTTGTTCCATTTGACTCACAGTCAGTTGATAATTGTGAAGAGTTGCGCACAACTATTGGAAAGAAGTAAACTCAGAAAACAAAAGTTTTTCTCTAATATCTTTTTGTAAATTAGAAATAAAGATTCTTTGAATATCATTGTTAGGTACTGGAAAAGAAATTTGAGCATACAAATGCTTATATCTACCAATGAAATCAGTCACTTTTTCTTTAACACCTTGTTTACAATGCATTAAATCAATCAAAGTAACTTTAGGACTTATATTGTTTTGAAATTGTGGGATAAAAGCATTTGCAAGTTGTTGGAAAGAAGTAATAGAATAGGAAGGCAACGAGAAATACCATTGCAGAGCTTTATCTCTTAATGTTCTAGTAAACAGTTTTGCAAGCAACCTTTGGTCATGAGCAAAATCGGTACATATTGTTTGAAAGGTCTTAACATGTGTTAGAGGATCACCCTTACCATTATAAAGCTCCAATTGCGGGATTTCAACATGTTTAGGGGGGATAGCTCGAACAATGTCAAGAGAAAGTGGGCTCGCAACATCAAATGTGGGCACACTAAACTTAGATTGATTCATGGAGGAAATTTGTTGCTGTAAAGAAGAGACAGTTTGTGCAAGATTGTTAATGGTCGCTTCAGTCGAAGAGTTCATATTAGACATGTTAGATTGTGATGGAGGTATTATGTTATTGAAAGAAGGTATTGATTGAGAGTAAGGTGGTGGGACACTATGATAGTTAGTCATAGGAGATGATTGGAAAGGAGGAACACTACAAGGAGGAATGGAAGGGTTAAACGAATTGCCCCCTTGCGTCATGTTCATTTGTGGAGATGTAATAGGGACACTCATTGAAGGAATGAATGAAGAAGTCGGATTGAATGAAGGAAGAGGGTTGATTGAAGAAGAAGGATTGCCCCCATGACTGGTGATCATAGGTGGAATGTTTTGTATTGAAGTAGTCATTATGTTTGATGTAAAAGTAGGTATACTAGCAATAGAAGTTGTCAAAGGAATAGAATGATTGTCTTGAGTAGGAGGTTGTGTATAACCTAAAGTTTTGGCACAACTCTTCATAGGCATCACATTTGAATCCACAATGTGTGCAATACTACGTAAAATATCAATTCCATTCTTATCACTTTGAACCATACGTTTCAGACCCTCAATTAATGAAAGATCTTGACTATCGGGGTATTCTTGAGACATCCATCACTGAAAATCATCAAATTGATTATCCAATTTTGAAAGTTGTTCTACAAGAACCTCATGGAGAGCTTCTTCATCATTAAGAGGATTAGAGGAATTACCCATGTCCTCGTTAAAAAGGCCATTCAAATTAGGTTCCATCTCCTTGGTAATTACACCTTGGAAAGACTTAATTCTAAGGCTTCGTCTAATGGGAATAGTGTAAGTAGGGCTTATTGTTGTAAAACTCATGCACTAAAGAGAGAGAGAATATTTTGAATTTAGAAGTAGCAAATTTCAATAAAATCAGCCAATCTCCTAGATTTAAGCTGTTAAATGCAATCATAACAATCTCCCGAAGTTTCAGAAAAAATGTCAGGGACCATGGTGAACGGAGTGCACACAGTCCTCACAACTTTTTTCAAAATTTTTAGAGATGAAAGTTATGGTGATTTTAAAGCTAATCTGAAAAAATTGAGTGATTTTACGATCTGTAGATAGGCCAAATTAAAGTTGCAATCTCAAAATTGAACCCTACCAAGATTGTTGAAAAACGCAAAATTTGAATTTTGAAAAAGAGAGGGAAACTAAAATTTTGAATTTTATGTTTTTAGAGGGAATACTGAAAGCAATGCAAGCTTTGAAATTTAAAAGTTGACTCAATTTCATGCAAAAATTCAAATTTGAAAGTGGAAATCAAAGTTGCTGCAATTAAACACTTAATTTCAAAAGTCACAAACTGCAAGAATTTGAATAAAGCACTGAAATTTTGAATGAATGCCAACACACTTTTCAAATTTAGGACTGTAAGAAACACAATTTTAACGCAAATTTCAATTTCAACAATTTTTGAATGATTATAAGCCCTAATCTAAGCAATCACTAGACCAACTTTGACTTTAATTCTGAAAGTGTTAGAATTGATGAAATCAGCCAAGATTCTGGATTTTAGCAGAAAAATACAGTGAGATCTAGCTCCCGAAATTTCAGAAAAAATGTCGGAGACGATGGCGCTCGGGGTGCACACGGTCCTTGCAACTTTTTTCAAAATTTTCAGGGATGAGAGATATTGTGATTTTGTTGCGGAATCCAAAGTTACAGCCGATTTGGAGGTGTTTTGATCAGTGAAATCGTCAGTCAAAGGTTGAATCAAGAGGGTTTTAAAAATTAGGGTTTTGACACTTAACCACTTAATTTTTAGAATTACAGCACAAATATGATTTGACAATTTGCAATAGAAGGGTAGATCTGAAACAAGCATTAACAATTAAACATTTCACAAGCTCAATTACTATAAAGAAAATTTAGGGTTTTTATGCAATTAACCTCTAAAATTTGCAAAAGATCAAACATGGAAATGTAATTAAGGAAGCAAAAAAATTTTAGATCTAACCATGAATAATCAGAATTAGGATGTTCACATCGGGTTCACCAAAATGTAAAGTGGAAAATCGAACCCTAGGTGTTCCCCCACTCCATGGAGAGAGAAAGGAGGTCACTAGGGTTGACGGTTTTCACTTAGGAGAGACTTTACATTCAAAAGAGGGGTTGAAACCCACAAGATCCAATCCCACACAATGCAAGACTGGATTCTAAATGAGTTTCAAGGGTTAAGACATCAAGGATACCCTCTTTTGTAAAGAATGTAGATAGAATGATTGAACTAGGAATGCATGTAAAGTAAGAAAGATTAGCTTATAAACGGAGATTGGGACATGAGATGAAGCTACAGACCTGAAATTAGCAGTAAAATGTCAAGACGGTGTTGTCTTGCAAATTTGAGCGAAAGTTGACGGGACAATGGCGCCCGGAGTGCACACGGTCCTCCGAAAAATCCGCGAAACAAAGGGGGATCTGTTTGTCTCTGCACAAGGATTCCAGATCTTCAATTACAGCCGCGTACCTGCAACCTACACACAGAAAAGAGAGGACGATTGGGGGGTTAGGGATTAGGGGTTTGCCTTTAGGTCAAACCCCGGTTTTGGAATTAGCCAAGAAATGAGAATGCTGTAAATGTAAGTGTTTGTAATGTAATCAAGTACTGATACCTTGTTGTAAGAATGTTTGTATTCTTACATGCGAAGGTGTAATGATGTTGTATGTTGTATGTTGTAAGTGATCTCCTCTTCAATGGTTGAATCCTTGTCTTGAATGCAACACCTAGCCTTGAATGGAGAATTAGAATGCTCAATTGCTTGAAGGAATGCTTGAATGCTTGAATGTTTGAATGTTTGCCTAGCGCTTCCACCTTTTGCACACATATCTTTTTCCTCTCTTTTCCTGGGAGAGGAAATGTAGTTTATATATTTGTCAATTAGGGTTAGAAGACTGATTTTTCCGACCTTAGGCTGACCTAGGAACATTATTTTCCAAATTGAAAACTTAAAGACCCAATGCCCAACAAGAGACCGGGCCCAAAATAGGGCCAGGGACCAGGGAGAGGAAATGTAGTTTATATACTTGTCAATTAGGGTTAGAAGACTGATTTTTCCGACCTTAGGCCGACCTAGGAACATTATTTTCCAAATTGCAAACTTAAAGACCCGATGCCCAACAAGAGACCGGGCCCAAAATAGGGCCAGGGACCAGGGCGCTGGGCGCCATGGTCCTGAGGGACTAGGGCGCTAGGCGCCATGGTCCTAAAGGACCAGGGCGCTGGGCACCATGGTCCCACCTCCCAGGACAACAGGGTGCAAGGAGGATCAGGCCAAGGTGCAGAAAGATGCAGTTTTTGATGTCACAAGCAGGTTTCGAGGTCTCCATTCAGGCTCATCATTGCACCGCCATCGTGAAGACCCAAATGCAGTCGAAATTGCAAGTGTCACAATTTTAGGACGCTACAGTCTTTTACCTCAGAGTTGCCACCTCTTGCATAGAGAACATTTTGAACAGTAGAATACCATTCAATCACAAATTTAAATTCTTTGTTTCTCTTTCAATCTCACTGCAATAAACACTCTTCCAGGCTATTTAACACTGGTATGAACCACAAAGTCGCCACCCAAATAAGGAATCGGGGAAAATTTTGCACACAGCTGCAAGAACTTCTTACAACTTTCAACAATGAATTTACTGTTACTCCTTCGTAATATATGACATGACATAACACATCATTCTATAGATCCAGAACAAGGAACATTCTCTAACATAAAATCAATTTCAAAACTTTGTGCATACACAATGGACAGACTGGCTGGATATGAAATTAGGCAATTCTTATTCAGCAATTCCCCAGCAAAGTCGCCATTTTTGTTGTTCACCAAATCTGATTAACCTAAGTACACTTGCAATTGATCTATGAGAAAGTCAATCTCAATCAATTAAAACACTATAGGGCTTGGACAACATAACATAGGATCCTAATGATCCTCTTGCACTTCAAGTTCTACTAGACCTAGGGGGGGACACCCTTTTTGATGCATGAAATTAACTCATTTACTCACCATGACAGCATCAATGAAGCAAATAAACCATTCCACAAGCTCAACAAATTAGATAACACATACAGATTGGTTGGATCTTGTACAAATAATGGGTGAAACGGAGCTTTGGAAGGATAGAACACAAACCCCTAAACATAAAGGGAAAGAGATTTTCTTTTAAAATATATATCGGAAACCATCCCCAAATCTATCAAAGACCAGTGCCTTGTTCATTTGGTAATAGAGTCACACACAGAACTACAAAATGTCAATCACAGCTGCAAATTTGTTTTCCTTACAAAATATCCCTGCATTAATACCTTATACTAATGCATTACTCAATCCATTCACAAAATTATCAGATCTGGGACACATTCCATTGTTTATGACTGATTATAGAATTTAAACTCTTCATTGAGGAATGCCTACAAACAATCATACAATCTCCTTGAGATGACAAATTATAAGCCTCCTTGAGGATTCAATTCATAACAATGAAATAAACGCACAGAGACAATATCATGGGAAATTTACTCATGCCTAACACAAGTAAGACCTACAACTAGAAAACAATTTGTCATCCTGCAATGTAGCCTCTATACCCTGAACAGATCCATAGAACTTTACAAGTTTGGGTCAAGAAATTCAAAAAATGGAAGCCATGAAAACTGGAGCACTTCTCACAGAATTCTGGAACCTTTACCATGAGAAGAAAATTGGAATAAGAAGGAAGAGGGAAAAGATTAGGTCTGCAACCGAAATTGTCAAGTGTCTCCTTTGTCCCTAACTGCAAAAATATCTTCTTCATTCCCGTGGAAACTGCTCTCAAAATATCACATATCTGTTAAAATTAACTATTTGATTGGATTCCTTATCTTGAGAGCTTTCTGACAATATATAATACTTAGTATTTTGACCAAAAATAGACCTCTAGGCGAATTAATCATTCATGTGGCTCTGTCATTTAAATTTTTCAATTTTCTATATAGTTTCAACTATATAATTTAATTTTGATTTTTCATCCATTTTTGCCTCTAATTTTGGCCTGACACCCTGCCACGTGGCAGTCTCTGATTCATCGATGGGATCCACTGGGCGCCCTCTGGGATGACACCTCATCACTCTGCCACGTGTCCGCCACCAAGCTGCTCGCTCATCACCACATCATCGCCATGTGTCTGCCACCTCAGCACCACCTATGCGCCACTAGGACGAGACCCGCCTACTGGACCGCCAATTGGACCTGCCACCTGGCTTTCACCATTTCGCAATGGCTAACCAGTGAGCATCTTTTGTCTCCAAAATCATGCAAGCCGTTGGATCTTTCCGGACTTGCTCAATTTTTAACTCCCCTTCGCTGAGCCTGGGTTTTTCACCATTTCACAGGGTTTAACGCATGAGAATCTCCCTTTTGCGAAGTCATGTCGACCATCGATCTGCTCGGAACCTGCAGGTTTTTAACTTTTGTTTTTCGCACATGGTTTTACGCTACTTCACAGACCTTAATTGGCAAGCATCTTTCCTTCATGTAGTCGTGCCTACAACTTGCTCACCAGTTAAGTTGGCCTCCCTTTGAAAAATTCACTCACCTCGGGAACCGTTCCTACATGGGGTCCACTTGTCACCACTCAATCAGCCTCCTCGGTCACCTTGGGAAGCACGCTCGCGCGCGTGGGGTCCACCTTGGGCGCCAATCAGGCACCATCCATCAAAAGCCCTTAAGCTTTGACATATTAGATGGGTGTCTTATTTGTTAAAAATATCAAAACCCCCACTTCCCAACGAATGTGGGATAATGCACTTCGCCTGGGATTGTGTTTTCTTTCTAGTTTCTTGAGACTCTTCATGGCGTTTTACTATGCCTTTGGGAGGAGAACTCAGATTGCTATTGTTTTACTATGCCTTTGTTTCAACACTACCACTAGTAGAGAATTACACCTACCATTTGCATTTACTGAGGTTTTCAAATGCTACCCCCAATAAAAAAAAAACCACACACAGGGAGGAGAAGAGGGTCTGTTGTTTGCACCTGCTTGGTTGCTTCAACATGCTGCTCCTGCCACCAGCCATCATGCCACGTGAGGGAGGGATGCTACTGGGTTTATTATTTCAATATCTTGTCTTCATCACATATGTGGAAGAGGAAAAACTGGCTGCACACCCAGCAATTGCATTTGGTAATATTTTAATTACCTTTCAATAGCACATTTTACCCTTGCCTATGCACTTGTTGCTGATTTTATTTGCTGAAATTTCTATTGCCATTACAACACCACAGGGAGGATTTGGCATTTGTTGAAGTTATTAAACTTTAAATTGGCATTCAAACTTGCCAATGCATTTGTTTGGAGTTTTGAATTCCTTTTACCAGCCACACAGAGAAGGAAACATCACGCAGAGGGGAGCAGGCATTTGTTTTAACTTTATATGCTCTCCAAATATCCACGCAGCAGGGAGGAGCTGTAGCTTTACACCAGGTAATTGCATTAGCTGAAGTTTTTATTTGCTGCTCCAATACCACGCAAGGAGAGATTGCTGCCATTTTGACTTGGCAATGCATCTGCTGGAGCCTTCCATCGGTCAATAGAAGAACAAGATTCATTTGTTCTTTCCAGCTCCTCTCCTCGTCTGTTCAATTATTAGAATCATTACAAGAATAAAGCTGAGTTATGTAAAGAAGTGTCTCCAATCTGCTAAAAACCAAATCACCAATGTGTTGAGTTTTCATTCCTTGCTTAATAATATAATTGGTAAATTTGACATCTCTCTAAATTATTTGAAATTTGCAACTAGATGCAAGATATACATCCATTCAATCCATAAGCGACAAGCAACTGAAATCGCCTCTCACCATCCTACTGGTGAACTACAGTTGAGTTGACATTGACATACAAGCATGCACTTAAGACCATTTCGCCATAAAATTTAACGCACAGGCATTTATCCAAGTCGGACCCCAAAGTGGGTCCGGCTAAAAATAAATTCATTTTCATGCAACTGACCTCTGAAATACCTCAGGAACCTTAAACACACCTTTGAAAATGATCGACATCGTTTTCGGATCATCAGACTGAGTTTTGCAACTTTCAGTCAATTACGCCACATTTTCGCATTTAATCGCGAAGACGTAATTTTCAAAGTGGTCAAAACACCTTTCTGGACCTCGCCATTTGACAGGCGTGTACTCTGATATACAAGCATGAACTCTACCAAACGGTTTCTCAAGATGAGTCCCGAGTGAAGAGATATTAATTTTTAAAAATGCCCAACTGGCTTTGTCGACACTGCGGACTTGATGAAGTCAATGTTTTGGCAACACATGATGCCTTCCTCAAAAATATCAAACAACCTCCGTAGACCCTCAAATTTGAAACACAGGTACCTTGAAGTATGTGTTAAATCTTTGGATTCTCAGTTTGACCAAAAGTCTGACTGGGTGTAAATGGCGTGCTCATGAAAATGGCTACTTTAATTGATATATCATTGAAAGTACAAATCACTGAAAATGATGACTCAATGAACCCTTTTGAAAACCGATCAAACGGATTGGTAGAGGCTTGAAATTTGAAACATGACTCATAATTTATGCCAACAATAGCTTGGAACATACATTCTGGCATAACACTCACTGAGACAACTTTTACACTTATGCGAAACAGGGCTCCGACTAGGTGCTGAAACAGGGACTTGCCAAAACACACAAACTGCGAACAGATTGAGCTTTGAAAACTGAGCAAATGGATTCATGAGGACTTGAAATTTTTCAAGCTAACTCACATTTATACATATAATTGAATCCATTTTTAAATTCTTCATGATGATCAATAGGGCAAAAGATATAAACACCCAAAGTAGGCTACTCAGTAAAATCTGCATTTGTGCCTAAAATGCACTTTCAGCTCACCCCTCGAAATGGGTACCTGATAACCTGATCCAAACTGAATTTTGAAAGTTACACTTCACTAAATAAGCCAAATGAAAGGTGTAGGACATGTTTCCCGAGCCTTACCGTCTGAAAATCAACTGGCTCCATTTTTACCCTCTCTCTAACTAGGCCATTCAAACTGACTCATTTGGAAATGCAAAGCAAAAATTTGAATTGGGCCTCAAAACTTGACTCAATTTTAATGAGTCCCAACAATCACAATTAAGTTCAGGTTTTCAAAATTTCATCTAGATATTAATTTTATCCTAACTGATAAAAAGTATACTGATTGTTTAAAATAAAAAGATTATAATGGTTGAGCTATAAATAGTATAACATTTACCCTGAATTGCTTAAAGATTCACGTTGGAAGCATTAATGATACATTTTTAAAACAAAAAAAACAAAAAAAACCCTTTCCAAATAAAAAGGAGCCCACAATTATATTATTTTAATGAAATTCTCTTTTCACCTTGAAAATAACGCAAGGTATACGTATGTAACTCTTGCCACATTTTTTGAGCCTCCAAAGCGAATATCTAAGTTTTAATCCTAAGAGTGGAAAAAAAATAAAAATAATAATAAGAGTTACTTTATTATATAGTAATCATAATAATAAGTTTTGGAGGTGATTAATTTTGATCAAAATATTAGAGTCATTGGTGGAAATTGAAATATAGTTATTAATAATAAAAGTGAGCAATAATGATAAATATGCAATAATTACCTTGGTTAAATTTAGGTGTGTGTAGCTTTAATAATTTTAACGGCCTTTGAAGTATAAAATTGAGGATACCATTGTTGCCAATATTGTAAACAGTTGTGTTAGTAGGATTATTGGATTAATGCCTAGTTGTAGTGTTTTAGGAAAACAAAAAAAAAATGCAGTGTTTTTAGTTTTGTTTTGGCGTAGCAATGTTTAGCCATTACAATTAAAAAAATCAGAAAAAAAAAATTAAAATTATAATCTAAAATCTTTTTAATGGTTCCCTTGATGGACTTTATTAAATGGAAATTTAATTTTGGGATTTTCAAACATATATTTTCCTATAGAGTTTATTTTCTTCAAAGATGGAAATGAATCGTATTGGTTTACAATGAATAAAAAATACAAGGGATACAATGATCAAAAAGAACATATAGATTCAAATGGATTAAGAGATCCATTACCTTGAACTAAATTTTCTTAGGATGCTGCTATCATATTTTAATTCACTTATAAACTAGACTAGCTTGATTTTAGAAAACAAAAGAATGAAAAAAGATAAATTGATACTCTTTGGGGAGCTTGCACAAGTTAAGGCAAATGAGCTTAATCCAAAGTATTGGTTCCTTTCAATCAAGTATCACTAATTGGTCTTAGTTACTTTCTAATAACATATAGTTTCCCTTCAAAACATTCAATACTTTCAAACACTTACATTCTTTTGGTCATCAAAGAATATACCACTAAGTATCCTTCATTTAGAACAAGTATTAAGGATTAAAAGAAATATCCTTCCAAGTAAACGAGTTATATTTATAGTTTTCTTTAAATACTTTATGTATTTCAAACAATGTGAATTGATGTTTAGTTAAAATTTCCTTCAATTCAAGGAGTTAGAATACTTGTTTCTTTATGCAAAGTTACCTTTCAAGAAGTCAGATTTACTAGTATGTTCACTTTCAAAAAATATATAATTTTCTAAGTAGTTGAATTGTTATTTCATTCTCCAAGAAAATGTTCCTTTCAATTTTAGTTTTAAATTTTCAAGCATTAATTCCTTGCATGCAATAATTTCATCATCATAGTTGTTTTAGTATAATGTTATTTAAGTTTCATAAATTTATAGTTTCTTAGTTAGACAACTAAACAAGAGGAGTTGAAACCAAAAACCTTAGCAACGTTCGATATCTATGGTGCCTCTGGGTCATGCTTACGGTTAATGTCATCGTGTTGAACTACTGCACTTAATGCCTAATAAAGCTACACCAATGACATCTGTAGCATCATCATAATCCGCCGGGGAGTAATAAGGGTCATATGAAGTTAAAATCCAAGGGGCAGTTAATCCCCCTTTGATTGATAATCTTAAAAGATAAATTTCAAAAGAATTTACATCTGCTCAGTTAAACCTTAGAATACCCCATTAGGGTTGGTTATGAGTGATGATTTTGGAACTTATTTATCTTGATGGATATTCAACGGATGATAACAGATTAAGGGTGATGTATTTTATAGGAAATAGGACTTAGTTCTTTAGGCCACAAGCAAAAGGCCACATTGAGCCTTTTTTCTCTAAAGCTACCATCATGGGTAGCAACTGTAGAGAAACTATATGGGACATTGACCCTAGAAAGGGTTGCGTACCCACCAAACAGTTTATAATAAAACCATAGTTAGAAACCAGAACTACATACTTTACGCCTTGATCTCGTGCTGAAATGGGTATGTTGGCAGTCTAGAGACAGAGTTGTCCCTTGTACTCAGGTGTTTGGGGATGGGGTTTAGGTTTTGGTTAAGGGTGAGTTGATCATGTTTTTTGAAGCTCCTTAATTCCCTCAATCAAAGAGTACAAATTATGCTAACTGGAAGATTAAGATTAATTCAATTAATACTCAGAAGGAATCCCGTATGGATTCGCTTGACTTCCCAAGGATTTAGGCCGAATTTTGAGGCGAAACTCAAGCTTGTTGTATTATTTTCATATACTCCTAAAGACAACAACCTCGATGCATTCCTAGTAGGGGAGTGTAGTCTTTAGAGAGTGACTCAAGACCCAGATGGTCCCAATGAGTCTAAAGTCTCTACCCAGAGCATATCCTATTCTTATGAATAGATGCCTACTTTGTTTGGGTAGATGCCTATCCCAAATTGGATAAATGAAACCTCTTGTCCCATATGGATAGATACATAACTCATATGGTTAGATGCCTAGTCTCATGTGGATAGATGCCTAACCCATATGGTTAGATGCCCATTCCGATTGGATGGATGCCTATCCAGTTTGGATAGATGTAACTAAGTATGTGATTGAATTAAACACAATTAAGAATAAGTGAGAATAAGAAATCAATATTTATATATAAAAAAAATCAGTCAAAATTTTGGGATATGTTAAGTGAGTCATTACATTTAAATCCTTCTTGTAAGATAGATGGTAACTCATGCATGAAACTAGAAATAAATAGTGATTGATGTGAAATAAGGAAAAAGGCCTGTAATACCCTAAAATTGGTCACTTAAACCATGGGCCCCTGATCTCGACAACATCACCAAGGTCTTAACCAAAGGCAATTAAATCAACTTTGAGCACACAATTAATTAATTCTTCAATCATCAAATGTTACATGGCAAGTGAATTATTCTATATTAATTAAATATTTATTTAATTAATTAAATCATTCCAAGAAAATCATTTTATATCAATTATCCTATTTAATTTATTAAATATCCTAGCATATTTAATTAATTAATAAATTTTCCATTTGATCATAAAAAAAAGAATTAATTTATCACAAAAGAGGAATCAATATGCAAAGCAAGAGTTAAATTAAAAATAAAATAAAAGAATTGAATTGAGAGAGAAATCAAACTTGAGATATTATTTCTTCTTCTAAATTGAGAACTTGAAATCAGAAAAGCAATTAAATTGAATTATTAATCATTCTCTAAAATTGGAACTCAAAGCTTTTGAGAAAAGAAGTTCAATTGCATTGAAAAGACTCTTTTCTTGAATAAATCAAAGAATTGCATAGAATTACCTATTTTTTATCTCAAGTGCATGGAATTAATTGAATTTTATCTCTAATGCAAACTCAAACTTATAATCTAAATGCATTTCAATTAAGCTATAATTGGAATCTATCTCAAGGTTAACTAACTCTAATTTCTCAATTATTCCAATTATCCTAAATTATACTTTTTCTTGATCTCTCTTGTGATTCTCTATAAATTCAGCCTTCATCTCTCATTCAAAACACCCTGGAGATTTACTGTTATTATGCAGCTTTTGCTCTGGAGTCATTGAAGATATTGTGCTTGCTTTTTGAGATTATTGCATCTTAGTTTCATTTCTTTTTGCATATTTTATGATTGCTTGAATTCATATAGCTTACTATTCATCCATCTAGCATAATCTTTCATCCATTTAGCTTAATCTCATGCTCATATAGATTAAATCCTTCATCTTGGTGTAGTCTAGTCACTGGTATTGCTTATACAAATCTGAGAGCAAGTCTATACTCACATTTTTTAGAAGGCAATTAGTCGATTTGTGATGGTTTTATTATTCATACTTATATCTGTCTAACCATACATGTAATGACTTAATTGAAGTGTTGTGTCTTATAGCTTGCAGATACTTATTCCACTTTTCACACACACATTTCTGGCGCCCATTGTGGGGCAGATGACTACATCTTTTGACCTCGAAGACTCACTTTTTCTTATTTTTCAGATTTTTATTTATTTGGATTTTCGTCCGTACAATTACTGTGAATTATTGTATGAGTTTTTCCATAGTGTCGAATGACAAACTGCAAATGTCATGCGATCTCGTATGAGTTATCATATGACTCGATGAGAATTGTCGTATGGTATTGTGTGTTTTTGGGTTAAAAGCGGATTTCATTCTTCAGGTTCTCTTATTCAATTTTTATCATACTAACGCTAACCCTGGCTTGTTGTTCATCTGTCTGAGCAATTTTCATAGCCTAATCAATTTTTGCAGAACACTTGTCGAAGAATATGCTTATCAAACAAACACAATATGACTACTAATTCATTGTCTTTGCAGGTTGCCTGAGGAGATTCGAGCAAACATTGTGTATTCATTAAATTCATTTTTTAGGCACCTAAATTGCTATCTGGTTAATGAAAAAATCTGTCTTTCATGTTTTAAGAATATTCTGAGAGGTAGGAGAGTATGCTCTTGTCTACATAGACAATCAAAAGTCCAAACCCTTGAGGCTTTTCCTAGGTTTGAGATTTGTATAACTTTAGCGGGCTTGCCCTCCTGAGGAGCCTATAAGGCCAAAGCCATTAGGGCCGGTGAGAGGGGAACGACCCAAGTGGGAATGGCTAAACACCATGTACTCCAACCCAGTATAAAATAAATGTGATTGATGAAAATCAAGTCAACGACAATGCTCAGAAATAGCTCTCCTCTGTACCTTCGGGTATATCAAACCTTGGTTTTCAAGGCTGGGAGACCTCTTAATTGAGTTTATACCCCAATGCGTCGAACAAATCCCTTACTAGTTCCTATTAAGATTAGAAGCTACCCAGTTCACCTCCGAAAGGGGGGATGATCTTTATGCAAGAGAGATAGTAACTCTCCCAAGATAATTGCCATTTCATGCCCCCATTAACGTTTGGAGTCAGCTAATATGGCATTGAGAATCCATTGCGTGAGACTCAATAGTCGTATTCTGATTAGCTATTGGGTGTGTACCTGAGTCTGCAATAAAAGGTTTTCTTCTCTCACCAATTTCCATAGGGTTAGCGTGTTGTGATTGAAGTCATTATACATATTGCGTGTTTACTATATTTTTGTCCCTGAAACTAAAACTGGAATACCAAAACTGGAGAAAATAATAAACAACTCAGTGGTCAAAATGTTGTTCGTGTCAAAAACTAGTCTATCTTAGTCAAAACTCTGTCCATATCCAAAAATAGTCTATCTTAGTCAAAACTCTGTCTGTGTCACAAACTAGTCTACATCAGTCGTCAAAAACTCAATCCATCTCAAAACTCACCATCGTCAGTCATTAAAAACTTGGTCTGTCAAAAATTTTGTCTCTATCTAGTAAGTTGTCGTATGAGTCTTCTGATTTATCATCCTTCTTTATAATTGTTATCGTATGAAATTTTATTAGATCTAGCAGTTTGTTGTCTAAGCCTCAGTTCTATGTTGTACAAAATTTGATAAACGATCGTCTTCATAGGGAATTATCATCTAATCTCTGATTTTGTGTCGTACAAAAAAACATTACATTCATCAGTTTTTCGTCTGAGGTATACCCGTCTGTCGTGCGAACATAGGCAACAACTCGTACGAAATTTTGTTTCTGTCGTCCTGAAGCTATTAGACTGTCGTCTGGTCCTGTAAAACCTATCATACAAATCTCTGATTTTGTCAGTCCAAAACAGTTAAAACTTTCCTAAAACAGTCTACAGTGAGCATAAAACTTGTTATCATCAATCTGAGCATAAACAAATTTAAACAGTGCACTTTTGTCATTGTGTTGCACGATTTTGTCGATCATCTTTCAGCTAGTTCAATCAACCATTTATCAAACTTAAGTCACTTAGATAATGTCTTACATAGGAAAGAGCATTCCTGAAACCAGACCGAGTCTTAGTCACTTCTCTTAAATCAAACTAGGTCACTTAGATAACGTCTTACACAGGATAGATCGTTCCTGAAACCAGACTGAGTCTTACTCACTTCTCTTAAATCAAACTAGTCAACTTAGATAAACTTCTTACACAGGATAGATCTTTCTTGAAACCAGACTTAATCTTAGTTTCTTTTTCTCAATCGATACGTTAAACGAACAAGTAGCTCCAAATTTGATCTTGACTTCTGCATCACAAACAACTTTAGGTCACATCAGTCAATAAAAATGCCTATTCAAACTAGAAGTTCTCATAAGAAAGTTGTCAAGGGAAAAGGACTATCCTTTTCATATCAAAATAATCCATTTTACGTAAAGGATCCCCTCACTGATAAACCTCCATCATCAGATATGCCAATTTATGATCAACCCTTGTCTCCCACCATATCTGGAACAAAATAAGAAAGACAAGCTGCTAAACACAAAACTTATGATGATCTCAGTATTAGGACTACTGACAGTGATTCCTCATCAAGTGAATTTGAAGCCTCTGAACCTCCAGAAACTGATATACAGAAATGTCAAAAAGATAAAGATTTTCGAAAAATGATGAAGGTTATCATGGCTAGAGAAAAAGAAGACTATTTTCTAGAACTAGCAAAGCAAGGAGCTAAACTTCCTATTGGCTATAACGTTGAGGCCCTCATCACTAAAGAGGAAGAGACAACCTTAGCAATGGTTAACAAACAATTACAAGCATTATGAACTGAGAACACAGAACTAAAAAACAGGGATAAATCATCAAAACAATATTCTCTCGACACAATATGCCCATTTCCATTTGACAAAAAACATTTACATGCCTCCATTTTCTTCACGAGTGGAGATCTCAAAATTTGACAAATATGATGGTAACTCAAATCCCCAAGACCATATCAGATAATTTTGTGCTTTATGTATGGAGTTCATGTATGACCAAACGTATCTCATGTGCCTTTTCCCGAGAAGTTTAGGGGGGCAAGCTATGGAATGGTTCTCAAGTCTACCTATGGGAATAAAAGCTTTTGAAGAATTAATCCAACTATTTCTGCAACAATACTCCTATAGCATTCATCACCCTATCACTATGATAGAGCTTTGCAATACCAAACAGAAAATAGGAGAGCCCTTTCTCACTTTTCTCCAACGATGGAGAAAGATGTTCTCTAGATATTCACAGCCTATTCCAGATTTTGAGAAGATGGATATTTTCGTCAACAACTTAATCTCTGAATTGAAATATATTATCCAAATGAAATTATATCCCTCATTCAACAAAATGGTAGACAGTGCCCTCGGAATGGAAGATGTGCTTATAAAGGAGATATCTCACTTTGGAAAGAAACACGACAAGCTTCTAGCTCCAAAGAAAAGAACAAATATTGGAAATTTGGCAAAGACAACAACAAAAACATTGTTAATGATGGAGTGGTAGACATTGTTAAGACAAATCAAAGATCAGGATATTTAACCTGGCTAGTGGCATGCAAGCGCTCAAAGCAGCTGAAACTGCAACAGAAAATCCTCTTAAGAAAGTAAAAGAGTGGTTTAAAGAGAAACCTTGGCTTTCAAAACCTAAACGCGACTTCACTCCTCTAGAGGAATCATACGAATCCACTTTCAAAACTTTATTGGCAAACGATCTAATAACCTTACCAAACAATTCTAGGCCATATGATCCAAAAGTTAAACCAAAATGGTGGAGAGAAAACGAATACTATGAATACCATCGAAACAAAGGTCATAACACAAACAATTACATGAAGTTCAAGCATGAGATTCAAGATCTAATTGATGTTGGTAAAATTATTGTTGGAAATCACACAACTAATGCCGATCACAAAGTTTTTAAGGATCCCTTACCTATTTATGAACAAGGTGATTCCTCAAAGACAAAAGCAGGTGTCAAAGTTAATTACACCTATACCAGCAATGACAATGTGATTAACATGATTGAATCTTCTCAACCTGAATATTTCAATGTAATTATAATCAAAGACAAACAACATGAATCACAACATGCAAATGCTATGACCCATGCTCAAAATAAAGTTACTCTCCAAGGAGCTAGTTCTTCAACTCCTACTCAAACGACGTCAAACCTACCAACCTCGTCAAACAAATAAACAGATACAACATTTGCTAAATTTAAATAGCTAACTTCAACATCAGCCCCTAGATATAGCATTGTCGAACAATTGAAAAGAACAAATGCTCAAATCTTCATATTTGAATTTCTCAAAATCTCTTTTGCTCATAAAGAGATCTTAGACAAAGCATTGCTCACAACTAATGTCCCAAAAGATTTAGATATCAATCAGTTTCAATCTATGGTGATTCACCTGACTTCGCCTCATTATCTTACTTTCTCTGAAGAAGATGACAACTCACTGAATCACCCACATAACCAGCCATTGCACATTGAAGCTATGATCCATAAACACTGAGTTAAATGTGTTTTGATAGATGGAGGCGTAGGGTTGAATATTTGTACTTACAGTCTACTTACACAGCTAGGATTTTCTAAAAATGTCATTGATCCGACTAAGAAAATAATAATTAAATCCTATGATGAAGAAGAAAGGACCTCTAAAGGTCTGGTATTATTACCAATCAGGGTGGGACCTATAGAAAGAGATGTCATTTTTTAGGTGCTTGATCTTCCTCTATCATACAACATCTTACTGGGCAGGCCATGGATTCATGAAATGAAGGCAGTTCCATCTACATATCATCAGTGCTTAAAATTTCCATATAACGAGGTTGAAGTCAATATTCCTACTGATACAAACTCCCCTTGTAATGCATTGACAAAAAGTGTCAGTACCCTTGTGCCTCATAATAGAGCAGCGTCTATAGCTGAAAGTTCATAAGCCCTGATGAAGGACTTAGAAAAGAATTTAAAAATTACAGATACTGGCACAGATGGCTACAAGATGGAACAAGTACTTTCATTAATCTCTCTCCCTCCATCACCAAAACATTTGGGCAAACCATCAGAGGCTATGAGTAAACAGACTTCAACTCCACATGTCATATATGATGGTCTTTTTGTGCAATCTTCTACTTCTCTTGCAGATGAAATAGAAGAGGATGTTGTTCTTAAATGTCTTTTCAAGGAAGATAGTGAAAACAAAGAAGTGACACATTGTGAGATTTCTCCGACACAATATGGTCCAGTATACAAAATGATTCAACGCATGGGATATTCAGGTACAGGTCCTCTGGGCAAAAATTAAGAAGGTATTATTGAACCTATTCATCTACAAACTAAGTCTAAAAATGACAAAGCTGGATTGGGATACAATCCAGGAAAGACATCAGACCAAAAACATGCTTCTAAGTCTAAGTGGAAGAAAAACACACTACCTTCACTATCACAGGAAGTAAACACTTAACAGACTCAAGAAGAGTATGAAAAAAGAACAAAAAGAATTATCAATCAAGGGAGATGAAATAGTTAGTACTCAAGTCCCAATGATATCAGCTACAACACTACAAGAAGTAGAAATTCTAGAGGATATGAGAGAAGAGGTAGAAAGAATCGGAGAATTATTTGCACCACTGAAAATTCCAGTCACATAGACTGGTAGACAACAAGTGGATGATTCAGAAATTCACTCGAACGAGTATGAATGGGGTCCAGATCACCTCTCAGATACATCTAGTACAAAAACTCCAAAAGAGTCCAATGACATCACAGATGACACACAAGAGTTGATACGCTTAAATTTACAAGCGGAGATAGAAGAAATCAGATTAAAAAGACAATCAGACTATGAACAAAAGTTGAAAGAAGAAGGGACACAAGAAAATTATTCACCTATTATGTCTCCCTCTAATAGGACATAACAAATCAGGTATGGAACTACACAAGAAGAATTGGAAGCTACAAAAATAGAACCAGTCATTAGTCCAGAGGAAGCTGAATGGAGTAGAAGACATAAATTCATAGAACCATCAAGGTTATGTCAATAGGTATGTCAGATACAAGTGATAAATGAACCAAATCATGAAGGAACTTGCAACACCAAAGATGTAGGTATTGACACTATACACACATTCACTCAATCACTTGAAGAAGAGTCTGAAACTTCCTCTTATGACTTTGATGACTCTGACAACAGTCCTATTGATGACAATACCTATTCAACATCAACCTCTTACTCCTCTGTCACAGATGATGAGAATCTATCTACTGATCTTGTTACTATCGAACCATGATATGTAGTCCAGTCTAGTGTAGAGAATGCTGCTAGAAGTGGGTCTATTGGATTTGGTCAATTAAATATTAATGTGTGCTTCGATGATCATGTTGTAACTCTTCCTGGTCTCGAGACATTTACGTAAGGTAGTCTTCTAGAACTTGACTTGTCGGTCCGGAGTTATGATGAGAATATCGTGAACTCCCTCAAACCTGTCCAAACATTATCTTTGATACATCCTGAACTAATTGACTGTAGTCTCCAAAACCAACCTATGAATGTACCTATCTTTGCCAATGACTATATGTTAGCCTACTACCTTAATGCAATTGAACCAATGGACTCTTCCACCAGCGAACATAGTGAGAACATGATTGAAATAGATATCAAGTATCTTAGTCGCAAAAATCAAAAAAAAGAAAAAATAAAAGATCTAAAGGCGAAAACCACATCGTGGCAGTGTTAGAATCAAAAATAGAAAAAATAAAGGACGTACCTAAGGGTGAAAACCTCTCTGAGGCACCTGAAGGTGAGATACTTGATATACTACCAAGTCATTTCTAGGAAAGGTCTTCTATATTAATTGAACCAACTCAGCCAATAAATATTGGTAGTCAAGAGACACCACATATCATCCACTTAGCTCAATCATTATCAACAGAAAAGTTAAAAGATTTCAGCAATCTCTTTTTAGAAAAGAAGAACAACTTTACATGGACATACACTGATATGCCAGGTCTAGATCCTGATCTAATCATGTACCAGGAGTTAAACCAATCAAGCAAAAACTCTACAAGATGCACCCTCATGTGGCACTGTTAGTCAAAGATGAGCTAGAAAAATTGCTAAAAGTTGGATTTATCAGAGCAATAGACTACACAGAATGGATTTCAAACATAGTACCTGTATCAAAGGTAGAAAAATCTTTTAGGGTTTGCACAGACTTCAGGGATCTCAATAAAGCATGTCTGAAAGACAATTTTCCATTTCCTAACATTGATATGATAGTGGATATGACTATTGGATATGAGATATGCTCACTAATTGATGGATTCTTTGGTTATAATCAGATCAAAATAGCTCCTGGAGATCAAGAAAAGACAACTTTCACCTGTGTATGGGGAACCTTTTGTTGGAACATCATGCCATTTGGGCTAAAGAATGCAGGAGCAACTTATCAAAGAGCAGTAACTACTATCTTTCATGATATGATGTATAAGAATATGAAAGATTATGTTGATGACACTTTAGTGAAGACTATGAAGAGATCCACACATATTCAAGAGCTAGGTCTCATACTAGATAGAATGGAAAAATTCAAGCTTTGGCTAAATCCTAAAAAGTGTGCATTTGGAGTGACATTAGGGAAATTACATAGCTACATCATTTCAAAGAAAGGAATTGAGGTTGATCCTGAGAAAGTCCAAGCTATAATGGAAATGCCACCTCCAAAGAATATCAGTCAAATGAGAATTTTACAAGGACATCTCCAGTCAATCAAACACTTTATTTCGTAGCTAGCAGATAAAGCTCAACCCTTCACAAAAGTATTAAGGAAAGGAGTAACATACAACTGGGATCAAGAATGTGAACAACACCTTCAACAAATAAAAGAATACCTATCTAATCCACCAATACTGATGCCACCAATTCAAGGTAAACCATTGATTTTATACATATAATCTATTGATTCATCATTGGGGTCACTTCTAGCACAACAGGATGAAAATAAAAAAGAGAGTTATATATTGTATCAGCAGAACATTGGTGTCTTATGAAATGAACTATACTATAATAGAAAAATCATGTTTGGCATTAGTCTTTGCATCACAAAAATTGAGACACTACATGTTAGCACATTCCATCAAGCTAGTGGCTAAGATTGATCCACTCAAATATCTTCTCAACAAAGCAACACTTACAGGAAGATTGGCTAAATGGGTCATGGTTCTTACAGAAGTTGATATTGAATATGTAGAATGCAAAGCCATCAAAGGATAGGTAATTGAAGATCAACTTGTTGATGCTCCACTTGAAGACACTCAACTTCTGCATATAGAATTTCCAGATGAATCTGTAGATGTCTAAAACTGGTCAACGCTTGCAGAGTCATACTTTAACATTTACGCATTGCCTTATTTTAGGGTTCTTGCATTGCATTAACATTTCTTCTATGTTGCGCACTTGGTCTTTATTGTTTGCGAGCATCGAGTCCTTCTTCTGCATTCCTCATTTTTATGGCTTTCAAATTAGGTCATGATTTTGGTCGATCTTATCCTATCGCATCAATGTGCGTGTTAATTTGTCATCATTTTGGACATCGTCAATCCTAATTAGGGTTTTATCCTCTTTTCAATCTTGTCATCTTGCGATCGATTTGTCATTGATCCTTGTCCTTCGATCAAATTGTCATCAATCTTGTCGTCTTGCGATCGATTTGTCATCGATTGTTGTCATTTTCAATCTTGTCGTTTTGCGATCAATTTGTCATCGATTGTTGTCATTTTCAATCTTGTCATTTTGTGATCGATTCGTCATCGATCCTTGTCCTCTTGTCAATCTCGTCAATTTTGCGATCGATTTTTCATTGATCATTGTCCTTTTTCAATCATGTCAATTTGGATCAATTAGTTATTGTTCCTCGTCAATTGGCACCTATCAATTTGATCTCTTTGTCAATCTTGGTCAATTTGTCAACCAATCTCAATCGTTTATCAGCATTGGTCCTCTATCAATCAAAATCATAATCGAATTGACATCAATTATCTTACATCAAGACCTAATTGTCATCCTTGCATTTCTAATTCATCTTCTAGGGTTTCATGATTTATTCATTTAACCTTGTTTGTCATCTCTCCCTCTAGGTTAAATAGTTTATTTATCCCAAGTCTTCTCATCACAATTAAATGTTCATTTAATTGGCTAACTAATTCCTCCCTCTTTTGTGAATTAAATTAATAAATGAAAAATTGTTAATTAATTCACTTAATTCCTAATTTCCTCATTTTCCTAATTCCTAATTTCCTCATTTTCTAATTTCCTAATTTCTAATTCATCTAATTTTCAATGTTCTCCTATATTTCTCCTAATTTCATGGGAATGGCATAGCAAATTTGTCATAATTTGTCATAATTGTCATTGTTGATTTGAAATTTCCATTCGAATCTCCTCATGCTAATCTTGTCTTTTCTCCAATTTGTCTATAAATTGGATGAATTTCTTCAAATCAAAGCCCCTGGTCGAATCAATCATGCTTCTAGTACCCTTATGTTGTCATGTTAATCTTGCTTTCATCTCATGTGTATGCACTTGTAGGTGAGATCCACAAACAAAAGCAATTTGAAGGAGAAAGAAGGACAATGGAGCCACATGAAGGAGACAACTGCATTTGGTTTGCTTAGATTCCATTTTGAATGTCTTGTTTTCATGTTTTCATTGAATGTTTTTAGGATTGTTATCATTGCATTTTAGTTTTCATGATTGAGCTAGGCTAATTTGCTATTTTCTTTGATGATTTCCAGATTCCTATCTACAGAATCAATAGTGCACCTTACTCAACAATCATGGAAGATGTTCTTTGATGGGTCTTTCACTCAACATGGTTCCGGTGCTAGAATAATTTTTATTACTCCTCAAAAGTATTCAATCCCGAAGGCTTACAAGATTATTTTCCCTTGCACAAACAACATTGTAGAGTATGAAGCTTTGGTAAATGGGATCAAGCTGGCTATCGAATGGAAGGTTATGGAATTATGCATCTATGGAGATTCTCAGCTAATCATCAATCAAATCAATGATACATATCAGACTCGAGATGATAAACTGATGTCTTATAAGAGAATGGTGGATGATCTCAAGAAATATTTTACTTTTGTATCATTCCAGCAGATTCCTAGATCCGCAAATAGAGCAACAGATTCTATGGCCACCTTGGCATCCATACCAAAGTTACAAGAATCTAATTTTCACTTTGAATTCCTGGTGGAAGAGTTACATTACCCTACCTATGATTCTCCTTAGTCCCATATGGTCTGTTCTATTATTGGACATGACTCATCTCACTACAACCATATTTACTATTGTCTACGAGACCAAATCGTACCAGAAAATCTTACTCGCAATGAGAAAAGGAACCTAATCTGAAATGCTTCACAATACGTCATCATCACTAACAATCTATTTAGGTGAGGTTTGGATAGTACTTTTCTTAGGTGTCTAGAAACTAAAGAGTCCCAATGTGCATTATCGGAAGTTCATGAAGGTATTTGTGGATCTCATTCGAATGGTCTAACTTTAGGTTGAAAACTACTAAGGGTTGGATACTACTGGCCAGACATGGAGAAAGATGTTATAAATTTTTCTAACACTTGTGATAAGCGTCAGCTACATGGGAATCTCATACATGCTCCAGCAAGGGATCTCATACCCTTCATTACACATTGGCCTTTTCAGCAATGGGCCTTTGATCTCATTGGCCAAATATATCCTACATCATCCAACAAACACAAGTTTATTATAACTACCACTGAGTATTTCACTAAGTGGGTAGAAGTGGTTCCGCTCATCAAAGCAACCAGTAAACAAGTAGCTCTATTCATCCTTAATTATATCATCTGCAGGTATGGGATACCTTCATCCATTGTGACTAACAATGGAGGAAAAATCAAGAATAACGATCTAGATGAGATCTGTGAGAAATTCAAAATCAAACAGCATTGGTCATCTGAATATTACCCTAGAGGTAATGGACAAGCTAAAGCATCTAACAAAAATCTGCTGACTACCTTACACAAAATAGTAAACAAATCTGGGAGGGATTGGCATCTACAACTCAATCTTGCACTATGGGCTTATAGAACAAGTATTAGAACACCTACTGGGGCTAGACCTTTTTCTTTGGTGTATGGATCTGAAGTAGTCTTACCTATTGAGGTGGAAATACCATCTTTGAGAGTTTCTTTGCAAGGTCTTGTTACTGATGAAGACTACAAAATATCTAGATTGCAAGAACTTGAGTTGTTGGATGAACGTCGGCAAGTGGTGTTTGATCATCTAAGAGTGTATCAAAAGAGAATGTCTATAGGATTTAACAAGAAGGTTCGACAATGAGAATTTCAGGCTGGTGACCTTGTTCTGAGAGAAAATCCTAAAAATCAACAGTTTCAAGACAACAAAGGGAAGTTTGAACCCAACTAGTTGGGTCCCTACATCATTACTGAAGTCTTTGGCTTTGGTGCATATCAGCTCTCAACATCAGAAGGAGAATAGATCTGCGAACTGATCAACACCATCCACTTGAAGAAATTCTTCACTTAGTATTCTCTGCTCCAGCAACCTGTACAACTAAAAAAGTCCTGAAAAAAAATCCTAAAAATAAAAAAAAATGTCTTGAAAAAAAAGAAAGAAAAAAAAAAATTTGCCAAGCAGGTGAAAACTTGGCAAACATACGCCTCTTGTACTCAAGTGCTCCATCTATCAACACAATGTTAGCATTTCTCGCTTTCTTGCATCTTTGATTTCTCTTGTACATATATTTTAGTCACTTTGGTGACATCCTGGTTCTTTTAGAACCCTCATGGCTTGAAATTGATCAATGTCCTAGTATTAGGGTAATCGACTGAGCAATTTATGTGTCCTAAGAAGTATCAATCAAGTCATCATTCTGTCAGTGATACCCAGTCGTCCAATCTGAGTCAGTTACCTATCTCCTAACTACTGAAGAGTTTTATCAATGAGTAAACAAGCAAAACAACATTACTGAAAACAATCGCTAAACAGTTTGAGATATGCATGAAATTTACTTTGTGTGCAGACTTTTATATTGGTTTTCTATTATTATTCCCTCTGAGTAACTTGAGGAAGTCTATCTTGACTAAGATGAGCAAGGATTGGGGGCATAATATTTCTTTGTTTTCTACTTGTAGGAATGATTCTGATGATCTGGAAACATCTAATCAGCTAGGTGTCTATGATCAGAGCCTTCACATCAAGGTGAAATCACCACACATACCTCGACTCTGCTTATTTGTATGCTACAAGGAGGTTGGTATCATTTCTTTGTCTGTTTTGAGGGAATTTCTTTAAATGTGCAATCTGGATGCATGCCTAATCTATCCAAGGATATGAACGAAAAAAGGTTCATTGCGAAAAAGATAATTAATATTACACATGAAAAGGAAGGAAGTCTATTATTCCTGCTATGTCTGTAAATGCTCACTGATGAAAATTAAGCATTCCAAATCCAGTGACTAGTTTAAGTTGCATTCGATCTACATTTTGAGTGATTTCTGCATGATAACAATGATCTCTTTATCTTCTAAATGAGAGTTTGAAGTTTCATCATTTCTTAGCTAAGTGGTCTCTTTTTCATCATTTCCCCAATCGAGTACTTGTGTATTGAGATGTTAGTTGTATACATAATAATCTTATATAGATTCATACATTCATTTTATTCCATAGAAATATAAAACAATTTGCATTACTAGTTACTCATTTTCATCATTTATTTCCATATGAAAAGAAACAAAAACAAACATTAATATTCATTTGCATTACATACATCCATACTGAATAGATATGCATACATATAGAATAAAGCATATAGAAAATCATCTCATAAATCAATTGACATAAGTACAATGAAATCAAATCAAGATCTCGTATATAATCATCAATATCTCAGAGTACAAGTGATATAACTGTCATATACAATATCCCATTGGAGCAAGAATTGTATGGGCTATAAAAAAAATGGAGTATCTAACAAAATCTAAGAGCTATAAAAATCTAGCTCTCTGCCTCTCCCTTATCACCAGGTGGTGGAGGAGGTGGAGCCTGCTGACCGACATCCTACCTCAGTGCCTAAGCTCCCTCATATCATGCCATGTATTGAGAGTAGGGGACAACCTGCTGAGCTAATGGAACAACTACGCTATACCCTGCCACATAATATGTTGTCTGGCTAGTCTAGTGCAAAACCTCCTGCTGAAGAGCATCTCACTCTGCCCTCATCTCTACGACCTAACAATTGTGCTCCACTCTGAGCTCTGCCAGTTGTAAGTCCCGCTCTACAAGCTATGTTTGAGCCACTATCAACTATGACTGCAGACTTGCTAATCTTTCTCTCATCGTTTGTGATGCATCAGCTGCCCCCTACTCCCTCACAGGTTCTCCACCTCCATCTCCACCCTTCTCATCCCTCTGTTGTTGCACTTGTCTAGGAGTTTCTTGCTCCTCCTCTCCTCCACCTTCCGCTATCCTAACACCACTCATCCTCACACCAATAGCTCCTAGGGATCCACCCTCTCCTCTCTGTTGTTGTCTCCCCCCAACTGGTACCTTGTTGTTGCTCACATGAGGAACACCACCAACCCACCTAGGAGCCTTTGATATCTATCCCTATCCCTATTCCTATGCAGGGGCATCATCCTCAACCTCCTCTATGAGAGGCGCCTACTCAGTTGGATCTGTAAACCTAGGGAGTTGATGCTGCTGGAACCAATCCCTGTACTGGGGTAATACCCCCACATCTGCAATGTCATCCAAATAATCCCACCGAAGTCGTTGTAACCCTATCAGTGGCTGCATGCTCAAAGTGTAGGATAACCTAGGGGCCCATCCTCATCTCTCCTCGTTTGCATAATGAGCATAGGTGATAAAATCCTGTGAAATCCCCTAAGGCCTACCATACTGCCTCATGACCCAAGATACAACAAATTGCTCAATAACCATCACAGATCTCTTGATCAGAGGAGGAGTCATGAACATATCTCTCCCCACAGGTTTCCGGTCATCCCAAAGCTCAAGGCCCCTGTACGGTCTCCATACAATAACAATAAGGTCATCTAGCTGTCGCCTCTAGTAATTTGTCTTGCCCAGATGGGGCTGAGTAACGTATCCTGAATATCTGTAAACTATCGACTGATGTGGATCTCTGGCATCATCCACAATAGGTCTGCAAACTGGGAGATGCTCCTAGGCCCATATCTATAAAATCAAGACCCCTACTACCATGGTCTTCCCCTCCCTGTACACAACCTCATGCATCTCACAATACATGTGGGCTAATAGACAAGAACCCCAACCTAACCTCTCAGGATGATCCACCACTCTCTCCAACATCCTAGCCCAACCACATAAGAAACCTTGTTGTCCTTTGTCTGGAATAATGAAACAACCAATGAATCCTACCAAGACACATGCCAAGGGAAACTACTCACTGTACCTGGCCATCATATCATCCCAACTGATAGCCCACGTAAGGATGTTCTCATCATGAAATATGTGTCTCAATACTAATATACCAGGATTCTGAGTCGAATCATAATCAACCTTATCCCTTGCAAATGGAATCCTCAATATCCTGTAAACATCCTCGGGAGTGATGGTCATCTCCCCAACTGGTAAATGGAATGTGTTATGCTCATAATGGAATCTCTCAACAAGTGTTGTGAGCATCCCGTGATTCACATAGATATCAGACATGTCTATAAGGTGAGTAAACTCGCACAAGTCTATATGTGCCCTATCCACATCGAATAACTCACGCACTAGCCTCATAGTCAGAGGATAGATGCATCGGAAAAGAACATGTGGTAATCACACCTGCAAGAATCAAACAATAGAGCATCAAAAATTCATTCAAATTTTTCTATAAGACAAAGTAAACATCACTCAAATCCAAATACATCAATTGCCAAATCAAATTTTCATGTTTGCACCCTTAAAAAGGATCATTGTTTTTCATACAACATTTCATAGTGTAGGCAGAAACTTGTACGAGTTAGGAATAGCTATAGCATGACAAAAGACTCTTATATGACAAAAGACATGTATCCACATGATAAAATGGTCTTCTAAGCAAAATTTTGTACAATACACGGGCAGGGTCTCACACAACAAAACTAATGGCCTGAAATGATAAAATATTAAAACACATTTTGTCGTATGAGACACATTGTCATCTCGCACGATAAAACGACACATACCGAATTTTAAATGACTAAAAAGATAAAAAATTCAGCAAAAATTTCAAATTGATGAAATAAAAAGGCATAAGATTAGTCACTCACTGTTGACTCATAATTTTGTGGTCGATTATGATGTCTCTGGTGCTCAAATCGGTGCTCCTGGATCGGAATGACCATTTTTCTTTTTAGAGGACTTTTCAAATTTCAAACTTGGAGAGGTTAAAATGAATTGAAAATGACACTTTGATCCCTTATATAGCCCAAAACCTAATTTTTCAACTTGCTCTGATGGACATGAAAATTATACCCTTAGCTAATTTGCCCATCCTGATTCCATTTTCGGGATCAAAATCGAAATACGAGATCGTTCTTCTAGTCAATTTCACGACTTTGACCACTTAGCGCTTTCATCAAATGCTCATTCTTTTCTTCAATTTGTGCTCAATTTCTCATCAATCATCACTAAATCTTCAAGTAATTCTCTGAATCATTTTTTGTGCTCAAATAATTATCATCGACACCTATTGCCTATAATCATCATGTACCCTCGCTATCTTTTGATTTCGCTCCCGAGGGGGCATACTCATGACCTTATGACTTCACATCTTCAATGTTGAGAAATTTTTCATATCTTCATCAAAATTTGAACAAAAAGATTTTCAACTAAAGAAAATCAAACAAATTCTTATTGCTAAGGGGCATCTCATTCATCTGAATCGATTCAATCACTAGGGTCATCTCAGTTTTATTGCTTCAAATCAAGCTGATATTTGTCTTCATCTGAATCAGTCTCTTAACGTTAATCAGTTTCAGTGATTTTCATCAAGCTGATTATTTGTTTAAACATAATAAAAAGTTTAAAGAGTATCTTTGATCACACTCTCAATCTAAGCAGGTGTTCAGTTTCATCACTTCAAATCAAGCTGGACAGTTTATCTTCGCTCATCGTATCTTGATCTATCAAGTTCAAGATCAATTTTATCTTCATTCACTATGTCTAGTTCAATCAAGTTCTAGATCACTAAGATCCGCTTCTTGATCAATCAAGTTCAAGTTCGGTATCTTTGCTCTTTGTCGGTCCTAGTTCAATCAAGTTCGAGATCGGTATCACTTTAATCAACTTTGTTCAGCTTCATCGCTTCAAAATAAGATAAACACCTCGCTCTTCATCTGGTTCATGATCAATCAAGTTCAGAACTGGTATCTCCTAAGACATCAACTATTCTTTGAACCAACGCACTGCTCGCACATTAATTCAAAGAGGGGAAAATGTAATACCCTAAAATTGGTCACTTAAACTATGGACCCCTAATCTTGACAACATCACCAAGGTCCTAACCAAAGGCAATTAAATCAAATTTGAGCACACAATTAATTAATTCTTCAATCATCAAATATTACATGGCAAGTGAATTTTTCTATATTAATTAAATATTTATTTAATTAATTAAATCATTCCAAGAAAATCATTTTATATCAATTATCCTATTTAATTTATTAAATATCCTAGCATATTTAATTAATTAATAAATTTGCCATTTGATCATAAAAAAAGAAATTAATTTATCACAAAAGAGGAATCAATATGCAAAGCAAGAGTTAAATTAAAAATAAAATAAAAGAATTTAATTGAGAGAGAAATCAAACTTGAGATATTAATTCTTCTTCTAAATTGAGAACTTGAAATCAGAAAAGCAATTAAATTGAATTATTAATCATTCTCTAAAATTGGAACTCAAATCTTTTGAGAAAAGAAGTTCAGTTGCATTGAAAAGACTCTTTTCTTGAATAAATCAAAGAATTGCATAGAATTACCTATTTTTATCTCAAGTGCATGGAATTAATTGAATTTTATTTCTAATGCAAACTCAAACTTATAATCTGAATGCATTTCAATTAAGCTATAATTGGAATCTATCTCAAGGTTAACTAGCTCTGATTTCTTAATTAGTCCAATTATCCTAAATTATACTTTTTCTTGATCTCTCTTGTGATTCTCTATAAATTCAACCTTCATCTCGCATTCAAAACACCCTGGAGATTTATTGTTATTATGCATTTTTTGCTCTGGAGTCATTGAAGATATTGTGATTTCTTTTTGAGATTATTGCATCTTAGTTTAATTTGTTTTTGCATATTTTATGATTGCTTGAATTCATATAGCTTACTATTCATCCATCTAGCATAATCTTACATCCATTTAGCTTAATCTCATGCTCATATAGATTAAATCCTTTGTCTTGGTGTAGTCTAGTCACTGGTATTGCTTATACAAATCTGAGAGCAAGTCTATGCTCACATCTTTTAGAAGGCAATTAGTCAATTTGTGATGGTTTTATTATTCATACGTATATCTGTCTAACCATACATGTAATGACTTAATTGAAGTGTTGTGTCTTACAGCTTGTAGATACTTATTCCACTTTTCACACACACAAGGCCCATAGGAGATAAAATGAACCTAAAAAGGTTCTAGCACCATCTTTCATATAATTGTAGGATGCTCATCAATACATAAACATAGAAATAATAATCCATTGGAGCTCCATGCATGTGTTGAAGTAATCACATGAATTCAAAAGAAGAGTATGAAAAAATTAAATGGTAGTAATTTGTAAAGACTCACAAGAACATATAGAGATGCTTAACCATATAGTAAAAAATATGAAATAATTCATGCTAGAAAAAGCTAGAAAGAGGAGGAAAGAAAGGAGAGCAATAAGAATATTTCAAGGAAACATAAATAAATAAGATGTGGGCCAAAATGGAAAGAACTATGAAAAAGGAGGTAAATAGGCACAACAAGGGTAGAAAGAATGCAATAAAGGATTCAACTTACAACCAACATATAGTTAGAGAAGGCCATACAAATAGTAACCTACAAAGATTTTTTTTAATTTTTTTTGGCCGAAGGCACTTGATTTAATAGCAAAGTCCATGTTGTAGGCACCGAGATGATGCTAAGATCAAATCTTCTTCACACACACACACACACACATAGAACTAAGAATCCTAAAATATCCATTAGGGTTGAAGCCTAATGATTCTTTAGTAATATTTTTTCTTAGGAAATAGTAGAATCCCCATTACCCTCATTGTTAATTAACAAAAAGGAACACAATATTTTCAGTAAATTGAGGTTATCTAACTAGTCTACGACTTTATTTAGTTCTTATTGGATGTGGAAAATAGAAGTGAAAATTTAGAGTTTTTGTTTCTCCTCAATGCAAATCTATAACTTTGAGTGAGAAATTTTAATTTTGTAAACTAACAGTTATTAAGAAAGGACAAATGAGTTTTTGAATGACCAATTGAGATACCATCTAAACTCCCAAGGAATGACCCTCAAATTCTACTATATTATTTATATTAGAACTGATGAACTAGTGTGTAGGTTGCAACTACAATTTATATAAAATTATAAATTAAGACTTGAGCTCATGAGATTCCCAATTTAGTTTTAAACCCCCTATTAGGAATTGCACGCAAAAAATATCAATTATATGCAAATACAGATTAAATAGAGGAATGAAAAACACAAAAATAATAATGATGAGATATTTTTTAATGTGGTTCACCCAAACTCGAGCTACATCCACCAAACACCAATATTATTATCCAGCAAATCAAACCGATTACAACCAGTAATCCCTTGCAACTCAATACCACTGCAAAATGCTACAAAATTCTCTATAGAAAATCCTAACCCTTAGCCATTTTATCAAGACTTATGTTGGTTACAAAAATAGGGTTAGAATATGTCAGCCAATAGAGAAATAACTCCCGATGTCATTATAAAATAATAAGTCATTTGGGGTCCTTGGGGAACTACCCCTCAACCCCTCCCTATACCGCGCCAAGGAGAACGCCAGGGGTGCTGCCCCTGGACCTCGCAAAGGGTGTTGACCCCAAACTTGTGTTAAATAATTTGTGGAGAAATGACACTGATAGAAGGGAAAATTTAACCTCCAAGTCTGATTAGGCTCCATATAACAACACCCCCTTGGTGCATTTTGAACTAGTCATGTTGTAGAGGACTTCAATAACCTATAGATGTAATGAAATGAACCTTGGGTCAATAAAAGTCAACTTGCTTACCTATCTTAGTCTAATTTCCTCTAGATAGCTACTTAAATGGTTTATTTATTTTGAATTAGTGTTAGGGTAAAGGTGCCATTAACCTTTTTAACCCTATGTTATTTCATTGGATTCAAAAATCCTTGAAAAAATGTGTTTAGCTTATTAGCGTGTTAGAAAAAAACTATTTGTAATAATATTCCACTTTTTAAAATACATTTATAAGGGATGAATGGGTCCATCAACAATAATAAATAATCACATGTGAAAAAATTAATTATGTCCTCAAGTTGGCCTTGGAAAGCAGGGAAATGTGTCTCTTGGTATTCCATTATGTGAATATGAGTGTCCCCAAGTTGGAAGTTTGAAAAGGGGGGGAATGTCTTTTGGGATGCCAAAATGAGTGAATTTACACATTCTAGGGATAATTCTAAGAAATGGGATATTTGGTTTTTGCAAGAGGCTTTTGGGTGATATGTTCTATATAGTGACCCAACTTTTACACTAGAAAATTAATAGGAGAAATATTAGTGAACAATTTTTTTTCATTACAAAAGTGGTGTTTAGTAGGACACACAACACATCTACATATTCAAGGTTTCATGACATGTGATGACACACTTGACATGCCCACTAATGCAAAATGAATGCTTACATAATTGAAATACTTAAAAATACCATGGGAAAAAACATCATTTTCAACACAAAAATTTAGGCATGGGGAGAGAGATTGGGTTCCCAAACCATTGGATTACCTTCCTAACATCTCTCCTAAACCAATACCAAACTATCACTAGAATACTGTGAGAAAGTTAGGTAGCAGAACAACTTCCTACACTAACCTTTAGAGGATGGTAATGCAAAACTTTTATAGATTGTTACAACAATTACATAAACTTAACAGAAATAGACATAATAACATGCATACCACAACATAGTGATTTACATGGGGAAAACCCTTTTGAGAGAAAACCCCACATTCCAAAAGCAGCTCAATATATTATTCAACAATCAATAATAAATTAATATATAATTGCAAAGAAAGCTCTTCACAGGAGTACCACTAATCAAAGATTCATAGGTAACTCAATAACCATAAGACTCCTACACACAACCTTTATCCCACACACCTCATATGTAGGAGATACAATACAAGAAACAATCAAACGGTATTACAAAACCATGGGCTAAAACCATATGTAGAGTTGACCTTATCTCCATTCTAGATGCCCTATGACATGTCAAAACACACATCAACACATGTTCGTCCCTTTTACAACTTATTTATGTGTCCAATGCATTTTATATTTCCTATTTCAAAAGTCCAAACTTTCAGAGGCCATAACTTGTGAACCAGGTGTCCAATTGACGAACCGTTTGATGTGCTAGAAAGCTTGTAAAGTACTTTATCACCTCATAACTAGATATGCTAGTTAAACCCAATTTTTAGGTCATTTTAGATGGTCTAAATCCTTTAAAATTAAATTTAAATCTTTCCAAAAACAAAAACTTCAATATCTTCAAAACTAGTTATGATCTTGTGACAACCATTTGCTGGCATGCTTATCTAGCCAATCGGAAGCTTTGGGGAGAATTTTGCACCATTTCATGCTCAAATGAAAATTTACTATAAATAGTAACCTCATGTAAATGCAAGATTGAGACACCATTTTACCCAAAAAATACAACCACGAAACTAAAAAATTGACATAAAATAGAATATTTATATTTATTGGACCCAAAAAGTTTGATACCTTACATATGACATAAAAATTGCCTCATGTATGATCCCTCACACAAGACATTAAACTTACTCCAAGTTTGTCCTCTTACATAGGGCACCGAACTTGCTCCAAGTTTGATCTCTTACACATGACATTGTATTTTATCCAATTTTTCCTCCTAATAAAAGTGATCTAAATTTATCAAAGTCTAATCCATTTCATGGGCCATTAAACTTGCTCAAAGTTTGTACCATTAAATGGTGCACCAAACTTGCCTAAATTTTGATCTCTACGATCAAGTATCAAACTTTCTTGAAGTAGTAGGGTATTGGAATTGCCTAAAGTATAATCAAAATTGAACTAATGTAGTGTATCAAACCTTCATCAGACATATGATACACCATCACCTAAACTAAACCAAAAAAACTTAGGCATAGAAACACTAGTTGGTTTAATTCCTTTAGTCAATGAGGCATAACTTCCTCAATCTACAAGTTGTTGGGAAATAGTTAAGTAAAGTATTTAGGAGATCATGATAATTTTGGTATGTGGTGACTGATCATGCAAGTATTGCACACTCATAATGTATCCTCATTGGGGTTCGAAGGCATAGCCCTCGAGGAAAAATAAATTGTTGTTTTTGGTTTGAAAACCAAGATTGAAAATAAACCCTAAAAAAGACCAACTTTGTACATGTTTCCATAAAAAAATGTATGTTATAAGTGGTTGGAATGAAAATGGCATTGTAAAGGTGATGTATTGTTTACTGGATAATAAGAAAAGATTGGATGACTATGTTCTATGGATGTAGCCCCTTGGGTGAACCACATTAAATCTCTATGTTATTTGTGTGTACTTTTTTCCATCTTTGTGTATTCGAATCTACATATAATTGTGAATTTGTATTTTCTCTGGATTTGCCTAAACCCTAACAACTGGTATCAGAGCCATGCATTTCTGTAAATTGGTAGGGACTTTTAGATTTGAGTGGGAGAAATGGAAGAAACCAAATTCAAAGTCGAGAAGTTCAAGCTTTCCAGAACTATCAGTTATGGAAAATGCAGATAGAGGATTACCTATATCAAAAGTATCTATGGCAGCCATTAGAAGGAAAGACAAATTAACCATCCATGATGTTAGATGAAGATTGGGATATTCTAGATAGAAAGGCACTAGGGACCATTCAGTTGTGCCTTGCACCGTTTGTAGCATTCAATATATAAAAATCAACAACGATTGAAACCCTAATGGCAGCACTAGAAAAATTGTATGATAAACCCTTAGCTTTGAATAAGGTATTTCTTATGAAGTGTTTATTTAATATAAACATGAGTAATAGAGGATCTGTAGTAGATCATTTAAATGAATTTAATATAGTTACCAACCAATTGATTTATGTAAAAGTTAACTTTGATGAAGAGGTTAGGACTCTCTTAATTTTATGTTATTTGCCAGAAAGTTGGAATAGCTTTGTTATGGTTGTAAGTAACTCTGTCTCTAGTATAAACACTTTGAAATTTGATGATTTTGTTGGTGTTATCCTAAGCGAGGAAATGTGATGGAAAAGAACAGGTGAGACTTCAACATCATCGGGTCCTGTTTTGAATGTAGAGAACAAAAGAATATCAAAGGAAAGAGGAAAAATCCTAGGAAATCATGAGAAGTCACGAGGGAAGTCGAAGAAAGGACACTCTCAATCCAGAGGAAGAAATGATTGTTGGTATTGCAGAAAGCTAGGGCATTTAAAGAAAGATTGTTTCTCTCGAAAAAACAAACAAGGAGACAAAAATGAAGATGATAGTAAGGAAGCCAATGTTGCAAGTAATAATTTACAAAATTCCTTAATTATATCTCTAGATAATGTTAGTTATACTTGGATAATAGATTCAGGGGCTTCATTTTATGCCACACCCCATAGAAAATATTTTCTAGATTATGTTCAAGCTGATTTTGGACAGGTATACTTGGGTGATGATGAGCCCTGTCAGATTGTTGGAAAAGGCAAGATAAATTAAGTTGCAAAATGGGAATGACTAGTTGCCGAAGGAGGTAAGGCATGTATCTAATTTAAGAAGAAATTTAATTTCAGCAAGACAACTAGGTAGTGAAGGCTACATAGTTACTTTTACAGACAATGTCTGGAAGGTCACTAAAGGTGCATTTTTAGTAGCTAAAGGTACAAAGGTAGGAACATTGTATTTGTGTATTAGTAATTGTAATACCCTAAAAATGGTCATCTAAACCATGGGCCCCTAATCTCAACAACACCACCAAGGTCCTAACCAAAGGCAATTAAATCAACCTTCGACACATTATTAATTCTTTAATCATCAAATATCACATGGAAAATCAATTACTCAATATTAATTAAATATTTATTTAATTAATTGAATCATTTCCAAGCATATCATTTTGATCAATTATCCTATTTTAATTTATTAAATATCCTTGCATATTTAATTAATTAATAAATTTGTCATTAATCATGCAAAAAGAATTAATTTATTAAAAAAAAAAAAGGAATTAATTACAAAGCAAGAGTTGAATTGAAAAATAAACAAAAAGAATTGAATTGAGAGAGAAATCAAACTTGAGATATTATTTCTTTTTCTAAATTTAGAACTTGAAATGAGAAAAACAATTAAATTGAATTATTGATTATTCTCTAAAATTGGAACTCAAAGCTTTTTAGAAAAAGAAGTTCAGTTGCATTAAAAAGACTTTTTTCTTGAATAAATAAAAGAATTATCTATTTTTATCACAAATGCATGGAATTAATTTATTATTATTTCCAATGCAACTTGGACTTCTAATTTGAATGCATTTCAATTAAACTATAATGGTAATCTATCTCAAGGTTAACTGAACTTGATTTCTCAATTATTTTCAATTAATCCTAAATTGAGCTTTTCTCTTGTAATTCTCTATAAATTCAGTCTTCAGCTCTCATTCCAATTCACCCCAAAGATTTTTGAGAACACGCTTGGAGATTATTATCACACTAATTTCGCTCTGGAGTCATTGAACACATTGTGCTTTTTTAGATTATTTGCATCATTATTGCTTGAATCCATATTGCTTGAATTCATTATTGCTTGAATTATTCATCCATTTTGCATCCATATAGTTAATATCATATAGATTAAATCCTTCGCCTTGGTGTAGTCTAGTCACTGGTATTTCTTATAAAAAATATGAGAGCAATCTTATACTCGCATCTTTTAGAAGGCAATTAGTCGCTTTGTTATGGTTTATTATTTATTGATTATTTATTTACTAACCATACATTTAATGACTTAATTGAAGTGTTGTGCTTGTAGCTACAGACCTTTTTTCACACACACATCTTTGGCACCCACCATGGGGCAGAAGACTACATTTTTTTGGCCTCTAAGACTGACTGCTTTTTTTTTAATATTATTTTTCAGATTTCAGATTTTTTGGATTTTCATTCATACATCTCGTACTACATTTCCCATAGGCTGAAATGACAAACTGCAGGTGTCGTACAAACTAGAATCCTATCTTGTAAGAGCTGGAATCCTGTATTGTATGAGTTTACATACTCTCATACGATTCTGTATTTTCTGGTTAAAAAGACAAAAGAAGCAAATTTTATTATTTTGGTTTTTTGTTCAAATTGATTATTCTGACGACTGACCCTAGTTGTTTATCTGTCTATCTTAGAATTTTTCACAGCCTAATTAGTTTTTGCAAAATGCTTGCCAAAGAATATGTTTGTCGCACAAAGACAATATGACTACTGATTCGTTGTCTTTGCAGGTTGCCTAAGGAAAATCGACCAAACATCGTGTATTCTTTCAATTCATTTTTAGGCACCTAATTTGCTATATGGTTAAAGAAAAAATCTGTCTTTCATGTTTTTACAAGATTCTGAGAGGTAGGAGAGTATGCTCTTGTCTTTTTCTAGACAATCAGAAATCCAGACCCTTGAGGCTTTTTCTTTGTTTGAGATTTGTACATCTTTAGCAGGCCTGCCCTCCCGAGGGGTTGAAAAACTCTTAAAGCCATTATGGCCAGTGTGAGGGGACCGACCTAAGTGGGAACAGCTAAATGCCAAGTACTCCAACCCGCTATAAAATAAACATGATTTGATGAAAATCAAGTCAACGGCAGTGCTCGGGAATAGCTCTCCTTCGTACCTTCGGGTATATTAAACCTTGGTTTTCAAGGCTGGGAGACCTCTTAATTGAATTTATACCTCGACGCGCCAAACGGATCCCTGACTAGTTCCAATTAAACTTAGAAGCTACCTAGTTCACCTCTAGAAGGGGGGATAATCTTTATGCAAGAGAGATAGTAACTCTCCCAAGATACTTGCCATATTGTGCCCCCATTAGCATTTAGAGTCGGCTAATACGGCATTGATAATCCATTACGTGAGACTCAGTGTCCGTATTCTGATTAGCTATTGGGTGTGTACCTAAGTCAACAAGCAAAAGTTTTCTTCTCTCACCAAATTCCTTAGGGTTTACATGTTGTGATTGGAGTTACTATTTATACGACATGTCTTCTGTGTTTTCATCCTTGAAACAAAAACTGAAATACCAAAATTGGAGAAGACAAGAAACCAACTTGGTGATTAGAAACTTTATCTATGTCAGAACTAGTCCATCCTAAGTCGAAACTCTGTTCATGTCAGAACTAGTCCATCCTAAGTCGAAACTCTATCCATGTCAGAACTAGTCCATCCTAAGTCGAAACTTTGTTTGTGTCAGAACTAGTCCATCCTAAGTTGAAACTCTGTCTATGTCAGAACTAGTCTATCCTAAGTTGAAACTCTATTCGTGTCAGAACTTGTCCATCCTAAGTGAAAATTTTGTCCAAAACTAGCCTATCTAAGTCAAAAATCAGTCCATCTCAGAATTTGTCATACTCAACAATAAAAAAAACTCAGAATTTTTAGTCTCTGCTCTGTGAACAATCGTATGAGTCTGGTAAATTGTCATCCTGCACCAATTCCTGCATCGTACGAAACATAACTACACTGATTATTTTGTCATCTTGCACATACCCATCTGTTGTACGGTACGAGGCAGCAACTTGTACGAAACAAAACTGTTATCGTCCTGTAGCTGCTAAATTGTCGTCTGGTTTAGAAAATCCTATCGTATGAGTCTTTGGTCTTGTCAGAACAGAATAGTCAAACTTGCCTAAAAGCAGTCTACAATGAACATAATACTAGTTATCATTATCCTAAGCATAAACAGATCAAGACAGTGTACCTCTCCCATTTGTGTTGCACGATTTGGTCGATCATTTTTTTGGCTAGTTCAATCAACTACCTATCAAATTTAAGTCACTTAGCTAATGTCTTACACAGGATAGATCGTTCCTGAAAATAGACTAAATCTTACACTACTCTTAGAATCAACTTAGATAGACGTCCTATATAGGATAGATCTTTCCTGAAACTAGACTAAAATCTCAGTTGTTTCTCTCAAACAATACGTTAACTGAACAACTAGCTCTGAAATTGATCTTGACCTCTGTATCACAAACAACTTTAGGTCACACTAATCCATAAAAATGCCTACTCAAACTAGGAGTTCTAGCAAGAAAGAGGCCAAAGGAAAAGGACAACCCTTCTCATAACAAGACAACCCATTTTACGTGGAAGATCCACTCACTGACATACCTTCATCATCAAGCAGACCAATTTTTGATGAACCTGAATCTCCCACTATATATGAGACGGAACACAATGACAAGAACAAAAACAACCATAATGTTCACAAAACCGACAATGATTCCTCATCAAGTGAATCTGAAGAAGACACAAAACCCCTAAAAAAAGATATTCTTGATTGTCAAAAGGACAAAGACTTTAGAAAAATGATGAAAGCTATCCTGGCTCAAGAGAAGGAAGAATATTTCTTCGAAGTATCAAAACAAGGTGCTAAACTTCCTACTTGATATGATTTTTAGACACTCGTTACTAAAAAGGAAGAATCACCTATGCTCATGGTACACAAACAATTACAAGCCTTATGGATGGAGGTCACAGAATTGAAGAATAAGGATAAGTCCCCAAAACAATATTCTCTGGAAACAATATGTCCCTTTCCATTTGACAAAAATCTATACATGTCTTCATTTCCTTCACGAGTTGAGATCCCAAAATTTGAAAAATATGATGGTACCTTGGATTCTCAAGATCATGTATGGAGTTCATGCACGATCAAATATACCTCATACACATTTTCCCAAGGAGTTTAGGGGGTCAAGCAATGGAATGGTTCTCAAGTCTACCCAAAGGAATAAAAATGTTTGAAGAACTAATCCAACTATTTTTACAACAATACTCATACAACATTTGACATCATGTGACTATGATCGATCTTTGCAATACTAAACAGAAAATAGGGGAGCCTCTTCTTACTTTCCTCCAACGCTGGAGAAAGATGTTTTCTAGGTATTCTCGACCTATCACAGACTCTGAGAAAATGGATATATTTGTCAATAACTTGGTCCCTAAACTCAAGTATAGTGTACAAATGCAAATACACCCATCATTTAACAAAATGGTAGATAATGTCATTCGAATGGAAGATGTGCTCATAAAGAAGGGAGATATCTCACCTTGGAAAGAAACACAACCAGGATCTAGCTCTAAAGAGAAGAACAAGTATTGGAAATTTGGCTAAGACAACAACAAGAATGTTGTTAATGATGGAGTAGTAGATACTATTAAAACTAACTCAAAGCCCACAATATTCAACTTGGCTAGTAGTACACAAGCACTTAAAGCTGTTGAGGCTGCAGCAAAAAATCCACCAAAGAAAACAAAAGAATGGTTCAAAGAAAAGCCTTGGCTTTCCAAACCTAAGCGTGATTTAACTCCTCTCAAAGAATCATATGAATCCGCTTTCAAAACTTTGTTGGCAAACAACTTGATAACACTACCAGATAACTCAAGACCATATGATCCAGAAGTCAAACCAAGATGGTGGAGAGAAAATAAATACTGTGACTTCCATCGGAATAAAGGTCATAATATAAACAATTGCATGAAGCTAAAACATGAGATTCAAGATCTCATAGATGTTGGTATAGTTGTTGGGAATCATCCGACCAATTCTGATCATAAAGCATTTAAAGACCCTTTACCTGTTTACGAACAAGGTGATTCCTCAAAGACCAAAGGAGGTGCCAAAGTAAATTATACTTATACCAGCAATGACAACATCATTAACATGATTGAGCCTTCCCAATCAAAATATTGCAATGTGATTATAGTCCAAGATAAATCAAATGAATCATGATATGCAAGAGCTCTGACTCATTCTCAGAAGAAAGTCACTCTCCAAGGAGCTAGTTCTTCCAACCCAGCTCAAGCAACATCGAACCCACTAGCCCAATCAAACAAACAAAAAGAATCAACCTTGGACAAATTTAAAAGGTTGACTTCATCATCATCTTCTGGATATAGTGTCTTGAATAGTTGAAAAGGACAAATGCTCAAATCTCAAATTTTGAATTGCTAAAACTCTCGTTTGCTCACAAAGATATCCTAGACAAAGCATTTCTCACCACTAACGATCCAAAAGATTTAGACATTGATAAGTTTTAGTCTATGGTGGGTCATCTGACTTCACCTCACTATCTGACCTTCTCTGAAGAATATGACAACTCGCTAAATCATCCACATAACCAACCATTGCATATTGAAGCCATGATCCATAAACATAGAGTCAAACGTGTTTTGATAGATGGAGGCACTGGGTTGAATATCTGTACTTACAGTCTTCTTACACAACTAGGATTCTCTAAAAATGTCATTGATCCTGGCAAGAAAATAACAATAAAAGCCTATGATGAAGAAGAAAGGACCTCTAAAGGTCTGGTATCATTACCTATCAAAGTGGGACCTGTAGAAAGAAATGTCCTTTTCCAGGTACTTGATATTCCTTTGTCATACAATATCTTACTGGGTAGGCCATGGATTCATGAAATGAAGGCAGTTCCATCAACATACCATCAATGCTTAAAGTTTCCTTATAATGGAACAGAAGTCAATATTCCTGCTGATACAAATGTCGTCTGTAATGCATTGACAAAAGGTGCAAATACTTTTGTGCCTCATAATAGGGCAGTTTCTGCAAATGAAGATCCAGAAACACTGATGAAAGAATTAGAAAAGAGATTGAAGATTACAAATACTGGCATGGATGGCTACAAGATAGAATCAGTGCTTTCATTAGTTTCTCTCCCTCCATCACCAAAATAGTTGGGCAAGCCATCAGAGGCTATGAGAACACAAACTTTAGCTCCGAATACCATATATGATGGTCTCTTTGTACAGTCCTCTACCTCCCTAAAAGATGAAATGGAAGAAGATGTTGTTCTTAACTGGCTCTTTAATGAAGATAGTTAAAATGAGGAGGTACGACATTGTGAGATTTCCTCTAACCAATATGGTCCTGGCTACAAGATGATTCAATGCATGGGATATTCAGGTATTAGTCCCCTGGGTAAACATCAAAAGGGTATTATTGAGCCAATTCAGCTACAAACAAAATCCACAAATGATAAGGCTGGACTGGGGTACAATCCGAAAAAGACATCAGATCAAAAACATATTTCTAAGTCTAAGTGGTAGAAAAGGATATCGCCTTCAACATTACAAGAAGCGGACTCTCAACAAACAAAAACAGAGTGTAGAAAAGAGAAAGAGGAATCAACAGTCAAGAAAGAAGAAATAGTCAGTGCTCAAGCTTTGATGGTGTCAGCTACAATAATACAAGAAGTTGAGGTCCCTGAGGATATAAGAGATGAAGTAGTAAGAATCAGAGAATTGTTTGCACCACTAAAAGTTCCAGTCACATATACTAGCAGGCAACAAGTAGATGATTCAGAGACTGACTCAAATGAGTATGAATGGGGTCCTGGCCACCTCTTAGATACATCCAGTACAGAAACTCTAGAAGAGTCTAGCGGTGTCATAGATGATATTAAAGAGCTGATGCACATAAAACTCGAGAAGGAAATATAGGAAATTAGACAAAAGAGACAAGCAAATTATGAACAAGGACTGAAGGAAGGAAGAGTACCAGAAAGCTTTTCATCTATGTACCCCTATGCTAAAATAGAACAAATCAGGTATAGCACTACACAAGAAGAGTTAGAAACAATAGAACAAGAACCAGTTATCACTCTAGAGGAAGCTGAATGGAGTAGATGACAACAAATCCCAGAAACAACAAGATCATGTCAACAGGTGTGTTAGATACAAATGACAAATGAACCACAATATGAAAGAACTTGTAGCATTAAAGATGTTGGTGTTGATACCATACATACACTTACTAAATCACTTCAAGAAGACTCAGGAACTTCATCCGATGACTCTAATGACAGTCTTATTCAAGACAATATCTACTCAGCCTCAAATTCTGAATCATCTAATACAAACAATGAAAATTTGTCTACTGATCTTATCGCTATCAAACCACAATATGACGTCCAGTCTGACGTAGGGAACGATGCTACAAGTATGTCTATTGGATTAGGTCAATTAAATATTAATGTGAACTTTAATAATCATGTTCTGACTCTTCCTGGTCTCGAGACACTTGCGCAAGGTATCCTTCTGGAACTCGACTTTTCGATCTGCAGTTGTGATGACAATACCGTCAATGCACTCGAACCTGTCCAACATTTATCCTTACTACATCCAGAACTAATTGACTGTACTTTACAGAACCAGCCCATGAATATACCTACTTTTTCCAATGACTATACGTTATCCTATTACCTCAATGCAGTTGAACCTATGTACTCTTCCACCAGCAAAGAAAGTGAAAAAATGACTGAAGCGGATATCAAGTATCTTAGTCACAAAAACAAGAAAAACAAAACTAAAAGATCTGATGGCAAAAACCACATTGTGGCAATGTCAGAATCTAAAAAAGAGAAAATAAAGGACGTACCTAAAGGTGAAAACCTCTTTGAGGCTCCTGAAGGTGAGATACTTGATGTACTGCCAAGTCATTTCCAGGAAAGGTCCTCCATATTGATTGAGCCAACTCAGCTAGTGAACATTGGGAGTCAAGAGACACCACACATCATTCATGTAGCTCAATCACTGTCAACAAAAGAATTGAAGGAGTCCGCTCATCTATTCATAGAAAAGAAAATAAACTTTGCATGGACGTACTCTGATATGCCAAGCCTGGATCCTGATCTCATCATGCACCATCTTTCTATCACACCAAGAGTAAAACCAGTTAAGCAAAAACTCTGTAAGATGCACCCACATGTGGCATTGTTGGTCAAGGCTGAGCTAGAAAAACTATTAAAAGTTGGATTCATTAGAGCTATAGATTATGCCGAATGGATTTCAAACATAGTACCTGTGTCAAAGGCAGACAAATCTATCAGAGTTTGCCTTGTCCGAAGGATGACTTTCCATTACCAAATATTGATATGATAGTTGACATGACTGCTGGGTATGAGATGTACTCACTAATGGACGGATTCTCTGGATATAATCAAATCAAAATAGCTCCCGGAGATCAAGAAAAGATAACTTTCACCTGTGCATGGGGAACCTTTTGCTGGAATGTCATGCCATTTGGGCTAAAGAACGCAAGAGCAACCTATCAAAGAGCAGTTACAACTATCTTTCATGACATGATGCATAATAATATGGAAGATTATGTTGATGACACCTTAGTGAAGACTATGAAGAGATCAACACATATTCAAGAGCTAGGTCCAATACTAGACAGAATGGAAAAGTTTAAACTCTGGTTAAATCCAAAGAAGTGTGCATTCAGAGTAACATCTCGTAAACTGCTTGGCTACATCATTTCAAAGAAGGGAATCAAGGTTGATCCTGAGAAGGTCCAAGATATAATGGAAATGCCGCCTCTGAAGAACATCAGTCAAATGAGAAGTCTATAGGGACGTCTCCAATCCATCATACACTTCATTTCTCAGCTAGCAGACAAAGCTCAACCTTTCACAAAAGTATTGAGGAAAGGAGTAATATACAAATGGGATCAGCAGTGTGAACAACATATTTATAAAATTAAAGAGTACCTATCCAATCCACCAATATTGATGCCATCGATTCAGGGTAAACCATTGATCTTATACATATCAGTAATTGATTCATCATTGGGGGCACTTCTGACACAACAAGATCACAACAAAAAGGAACGAGCTATTTATTACATCAGCAGGACATTGGTGTCTTATGAAATGAACTACACTATAATAGAAAAAGCATGCTTGGCATTAGTCTTTGCATCACAAAAATTGAGACACTACATGCTGGCACATTTAGTCAAGTTGGTGACTAAAATTGATCTACTCAAATATCTACTCAACAAAGCAACACTAATAAGAAGATTGGAAAAATGGGTCATGATCCTTATAGAGTTTGACATTGAATATGTGGAACACAAAGCCATAAAAGGATGAGTAATTGTTGATCAAGTGGCTGAAGCTCCACTTGAGGAAACTCAACTGCTACATATAGAGTTTCCAAATGAATCAATAATGCATCTTACTCAACAACCCTGGAAGATGTTCTTCGATGGGTCTTTTACTCAAAATGGTTCCGATGTTGGAATCTTGTTTATTACTCCTTGGAAGTATTCAATCCGAAAGTCTTATAAGATTCTATTCCCTTGCACAAATAATATTGCAGAATATGAGGCTCTAGTGAATGGGATCAAGCTAGCTATTGAATGGAAGGTTGCAGAATTACACATCTATGGAGATTCTCAGCTGATCATAAATCAAATCAATGATACATATCAGACTCGAGATGAGAAACTGATGCCTTATAAAAGAATGGTCGATGATCTTAAGAAGTATTTTGCTTTTGTATCATTCCAATAGATTCCTAGATCCGCAAACAGAGCAACAGATGCTATGGCCACCTTGGCATCTATACCTGAGTTACAAGAATCCAATTTTTGCTTTGAATTCCTAGTGGAAGAGTTAAATTACCCAGCCTATGATTCTCCTGAGACCCAATTAGTCTGTTCTATTATTAGACATGACTCATCCCAATACAGTCACATCTACTCTTATTTACGAGACCAAATTATCCCTGAAAACCTTACTCGTAATGAGAAAAGAAACCTAACTCAAAATGCTTCACGGTATCTTATCATTGCTAATGATTTGTTTAGACGAGGTTTGGATGGTACATTGCTTAGGTGTCTAGAAACTGAAGAATCTAAACCTGCATTATCGGAAGTTCATGAAGGTATTTGTGGATCTCATTTGAATGGTCTTACTTTAGCTTGGAAACTATTATGGACTAGCTACTACTGGCCAGACATGGAGAAAGATGCTATTAAATTTGCTAAGACCTGTGAAATTTGTCAGCTACACAGAAATCTCATACATGCTCCAGCAAGGGATCTTATACCATTCACTACACATTGACCTATTCAACAATGGGCCTTTGATCTCATTGGTCAAATATATCTTGCATCATCTAACGGACATAAATTCATCATAATTGCCACTGAGTATTTCACCAAGTGGGTAGAAGTGGTTCCGCTCATCAAAGCAACCGGTAAACAAGTCACCTTGTTCATCCTAAACTATATCATCTGCAGGTATGGGATACCTTCGTCCATTATGACTGATAATGGAGGATAGTTCAAGAATAAAGATCTGGATGAGCTTTGTGAGAAATTCAAAATAAAACAACACTGGTCATCAATATATTACCCTCAAGGTAATGGACAAGCCGAGGCATCTAACAAAAACCTACTGACTATCTTGCATAGAATAGTGAACAAATCTGGGAAGGATTGGTATCTGCAGCTCAACCCTGCACTATAGGCTTATAGAACAAGTATAAAAACACCTACTGGGGCTACACCTTTCTCTTTGGTGTATGGGTCTGAAGCAATACTACCTATTGAAGTAGAAATACCATCTCTAAGAGTTTCCTTGCAAGGTCTTATTATTGATGAAGATCATAGAATATCTAGATTGCAAGAGCTCGAATTTCTGGATGAACGTCAACAAGTGGTGTTTGATCATCTTAGAGTGTATCAGAAGAGAATTTCTAGAGGATATAACATGAAAGTTAGACAAAGAGAATTTCAGGTTGGTGACCTAATTCTAAGAGAAAATCCCCAAAATCAGCAGTTTCGAGACAACAAAGGGAAGTTTGAACCAAACTGGCTGGGTCCTTACATCGTTACTGTTGTATTTGGCTCTAGTGCCTATCGACTCTCAAATTCAGAATGAGAACAACTTCGTGAACTGATTAACACTATCCACTTGAAGAAATTCTTCACTTAGCATTCTCTATGCCATCAACATGTACAGCTGAAAAAGTCCTGAAGAAATCCTAAAAATTGAAAAAAGTCCTGAAAATATATATATATATATATATATATATATATAAAGAGAGAAAATGCCCTAGTGAAAACCTGGTAAACAGGCACCTTGGTAAAAAAAAAGAATGAATCTCTACCAAACAAGTGAAAACCTGGCAAACAGGTGCCTCTTGTACTCAAGCGCTCCATCTATCAACGCAACGTTGGCATTCTTGCTTTCTTGCATCTTTGATTTCACTTGTACATATATTTCAGTCACTTTTGTGACATCCTGGTTCATTGGAACCTTCATGACTTGAAATTGATCAACATCCTAGTCTTAGGTTAATCGACAGAGCACATTACATATCCTAAGTAGTGTTAACCAAGTCATCTTTCCGTCAATGAAACCTAGTCGTTCACTCCGAGTCGATCACCTATCTCCTAAATACCAAAGAGTTTTATCACTGAGTAAACAAGCAAAACAACATAACGGAAAACAATCACTAAGCAGTTTGATCCATGAATGAAAATTTTCTTTGTATGTTGTCTTTTATATTGGTTTTGAGTAACTCGAGGAAGTCTATTGTGACTAAGAGGAGCAAGGATTGGGGGCATAATATTTTATTTGTTTTTTGCTTGTAAGAATGATCCCAATGATCTAGAAACATCTAAATTAGCTGGGTGTCTGTGATAAGAGCCTTCATATCAAGGTGAAATCGCCTCACATACCTCAACTCCGCTTATTTGTATGCTACAGGGAGGTCCACATCATTTCTTTGTTTGTTTTGAGGGAATTTATTTATGATGCAATTCGGGTCCCTGCAAATCTGTCCAAGGATATGAATGAAAAAAGGGTCATTGCAGACAAGATAATAAATATTGCACATTGAAAAAGAAAGGAACTCTAACCTTCCTGTTGTGTTCGTTATGCTCGATGATGAATCTTAAGCATTTTAAATCCAGTGACTAGGTTTAGGTTGCATTTTGCATATCATTTTGCATATCATTCTGCAATTTTGTGAATCTAGAGTGATTTTGGTATGGTAATAATCTCTTTATCTTCTGAATTAGAGCTGAAAGCATCATCATTTCTTACGCTAAGTGGTCTATTTATCATCATTTCTTTGATCGAGCACTTGTGTTTTTTAGATGTTTAGCTGCATAGATAAACATTTTTAATATAGATTCGTTCATTTCATTATTCACTCATCTGCATTCATCTTATTGCATAGAAAATAAAAAATTTCATTTCATATTACTCATTACACATTCATCTATTTGCATATGAAAAAAAACAAAAATAGACATCCATAATCATTTGCATTACATACTAAAAAGAAATGCATACATATAGAATAAAGCATATAAAAGACATCTCATAAATGAATCAACACAAGTACGATGAAGTCAAATCGAATCTCATATATATATATCATATATAAGAGTACAAAATGATGTCGAATGACATATACAAACTTCCATCAGAGCAAGAATCATATAGGCTACAAACAAATGGGTGTGTCTACAAACAAATATCCGAGCTACAAAAAGAATATCTAGCTCTCGGCCTCTCCCTGATCGCCTGATGGAGGAGGAGGAGCCTGATGACCGGGATCCTGATGAGGTGCCTAGGATCCCTCTGACCATGCCATATACCGTGAGTAGGGAATGACCTATTGCGCAACTGGAACTGTGACGCTATATGCTGCAACATAGTAGGCCGCCCTACTAGTCTGGAGAAGGACCTCCTGCCACAAGGCCTCTATCTCTACTCTCATCTCTACTCTCATCTCTAAGATCTGGCAATCACGCTCAACCCTAAGATCTGCAAGTTGTCAGTCTCGCTCTGCCAGCTGAGTCTGAGCCACTGTCAACTATGACTGTAGCTCTGCAAGACATGCTCTCATCGACTATCCCACATCAGTCCCTGCTCTCTCGCAGGCTCTCCACCCCCATCTCCATGTCCAACTCCACCCTTCTCCTCCTGCCACTGCTGAACCTATCTCAGAGTTGCTCTCTCCTCCTCAGCTCCACCCAATCTCACTCCTACACACCCTAAGGATCCACCCTCACCCCTCTGTTGTCCAACCCCAGTTGGAACCCTGCTGCTGCTAGCACCAGGATCATCACCTTCCTACGTCTAAGCCTCAACTCTTTGTCCTCATCCCTGTCTCTATCCCTGGCCCTGTCCTAGTGTGGGGGCATCATCCTAAATATCCTCTATGCGGGGCGCTTGCTCACCCGGATATGTAAACCTAGGAAATGGATGCTGCTAGAACCAATCTCTGTACTAGGGCAATACCCTCGTGTCCACAAAATCATCCATATAGTCCCATCTAAGTTGTTGTAGACTAGTCAGCTCCTGCATAGCCAAAGTGTAGGACAACCGTGGAGACCATCCATGTCTCTCCTCATCTACATAATGCGCATAAGCTGTATACTCCTGCGACACCCCCTGAGGCCGACCATACTGCCTCATCACCCGTGATACAATGAACTGCTCAACAATAGTCTGTGATCTCCTGATAAGAGGGCACGTAACAAAAAGGTCCCTACGAACCAGCCGCCAGTCATCCCATGGCTCTAAACCTCTGTAAGGTCTCCACACTACGGCTATCGGGTCATCTAACTGCTGCCACCAAAAATCTGTCTTGTCCAGATGGGGCTGTGTAACATAACCGACATACCTATATATAATCGACTGCCCAAGCTCTCTACTATCATCAACTATCGGGTGACAAACTGGGAGGTGCTCCCAAGCCCAAACCTGTAAAATAAATACACCTGCAACCATGCTCCTACCATCCCTATAGACAATCTCATGCATCTCGCGATACATGTGGGCCAATATATAAGAACCCCAGCCAAGCCTCTGAGGGGTCTCCATCAATCTCATCAACATCCTACCCCATCCACATTGGAAACCTTGCTGCCCGCTTGTAGTCCAGGTAGCAATGTTGCATCATAATCCACCTTATCCCCAGCAAAAGGGATATGAAGGATCCTATGTACATCCTCGAGAGTGATAGTCAACTCCCCCACTGGCAAATGAAATGTGTTATGCTCTGAATGGAAACGCTCAACCAATGTTGTGAGCATACCGTGATTCACACGGATATTTGGTAAACCAAGAAGATGAGTCAAACCGTACAAATCAATATGAGCCTGCTCAACCTCTGATAAATGTCATACTAATGCCATGGTGGGAGGATAAACGCATCTGAAAAGCACAGGAGGTAATCGAACCTACAAAAAACCAACAATGAAGCATCATAAAACATTCCAAATGAGCCTACAAGAGAAGTAAAACATCACGCAAATCCAACTAAGTCAAGTGCAAAATCAAAATTTTAAGTTTTGATCTTCAAAAATGCCCATTGTTTCCCGAATGACAAAACACAAAAGGACAACATCTTGTACGAGGCAAGAATGGCTCTCTTATGATAAACCATTCCCAAACGACACATTATTAGACCTTGCACAACAAAATGGTCTTTTTACAGACATGTCGTACGACACGAGGGCAAGGTCTGAATGACAATTCTAGTGGCCTAAAACGACAAAATAAAATTTAACAGTTAATCGTACGAGACAGAATTCTACCTTGCACGATAAAATGTGAAACCCGACTTCAAACATGCCAAAAACTTGAAAAATGAACAAAAAAATTCAAAATTGAAAACATAAAGAGGCTTAAGATCGATCAGTTACCATTGGCTCATAGTTTCGGGGTTGATTATGTCGTCTCTGGTGCTCGAATCGATGTGTACGAGTAGGGACCACCATTTTTCTTTGCATAAGGCTTTTTGAATTTTCAAACTTTGAGGGTTAAAATAATTTGAAAATATGAAACTTTTGACCCATATATAGCCAAAAACCTAATTTTTCAACTTGCTTCGATGGACATGAAAATTGTACCCTTAGCTAATTTGCCTGTTTTGATTCCATTTTCGAGGTCAAAATCGAAATTCGAGATCATTTTACTAGTCAATTTCAAAATTTGGACCACTTAGCACTTTTTATCAAATGCTCATTCTTTCTTCAAATTGCGCTCAATTTCTCATGAATCAACGTTGAATCTCAATTTTATTCTACACAACAACTTTGCGCTCAATTCAGAATCAATCAACGCCAAATTTTCAAAAATTCCCTAGAATCAATTTGTGCCCAAATAACTTATCATCATCAACAATTGCCTATAATGAACCCTCGTTATCTTTCAATTTCATTTCTGAGGGGGCATACTCACGACCTTATGATCTCACATCTCACATGTCGAGAATTTTTTTTTTAATCTTTATCAAAAGTCGAGCAAAAATCTTTTCAACTAAAGAAAATCAATTCTTATTGCTAAAGGGGCATCTCAGCTTCATCGCTTCACATCAAGTTGAGATCTCTTGATCATCTGGATCGAATCAATCGCTAGGGGCATATCAGTTTCATCACTTCAAATCAAGCTAATATTTGTCTTCATCTGAATTAGTCTCTTAACGTTAATCAGTTTCATCACTTTTCATCAACCTAATTATTTGTTTCAACTTAATCAAAAGTTTAAAGAGTGTCTTTGATCACACACTAAATCTAAGCAGGTGTTCAGTTTCATCACTTCGAATCAAGATGGACAATTTATCTTTCGCTCATCGTATCTTGATCAATCAAGTTCAAGATCAATTTTTATCTTCGCTCGCTATGTCTAGATCAATCAAGTTCTAGATCAGTAAGATCCACTTCTTGATCAATCAAGTTCAAGTTCGGTATCTTTTGTTTTCTATCATTCCTCAGTTCAATCAAGTTCGGGATCGGTATCTCTTTAATCAGACTTCATTCAGCTTCATCGCTTTGAATCAAGCTAAACACCTCGCTCTTCATCTCCAGTTCGTGATCAATCAAGTTCAGAATTGGCATCTCCTAGACATCACATATTCTTTGAACCAATGCGCTGCTTGCACATTATTTCAAAGAGGGGCAAATGTAATACCCTAAAAATGGTCATCTAAACCATGGGCCCCTAATCTTGACAACACCACCAAGGTCCTAACCAAAGACAATTAAATCAACCTTCGACACATTATTAATTTTTAATCATCAAATATCACATGGCAAATCAATTACTCAATATTAATTAAATATTTATTTAATTAACTGAATCATTTCCAAGAATATCATTTTGATCAATTATCCTATTTTAATTTATTAAATATCCTTGCATATTTAATTAATTAATAAATTTGCCATTAATCATGCAAAAAGAATTAATTTATTACAAAATAAAAGGAATTAATTACAAAGCAAGAGTTGAATTGAAAAATAAACAAAAAGAATTGAATTGAGAGAGAAATCAAACTTGAGATATTATTTCTTTTTCTAAATTTAGAACTTGAAATCAAAAAAGCAATTAAATTGAATTATTGATTATTCTCTAAAATTGGAACTCAAAGTTTTTCAGAAAAAGAAGTTCAGTTGCATTAAAAAGACTCTTTTCTTGAATAAATAAAAGAATTATCTATTTTTATCACAAATGCATGGAATTAATTTATTATTATTTCCAATGCAACTTGGACTTCTAATTTGAATGCATTTCAATTAAACTATAATTGGAATCTATCTCAAGGTTAACTGACCCTGATTTCTCAATTATTTTCAATTAATCCTAAATTGAGCTTTTCTCTTGTAATTCTCTATAAATTCAGTCTTCAGCTCTCATTCCAATTCACCCCAGAGATTTTTGAGAACACGCTTGGAGATTATTATCACACTAATTTTGCTTTGGAGTCATTGAATACATTGTGTTTTTTAGATTATTTGCATCATTATTGCTTGAATCCATTTTGCTTGAATTCATTATTGCTTGAATTATTAATCCATTTTGCATCCATATAGTTAATATCATATAGATTAAATCCTTCATCTTGGTGTAGTCTAGTCACTAGTATTGCTTATAAAAAATCTGAGAGCAATCTTATACTCGCATCTTTTAGAAGGCAATTAGTTGCTTTGTTATGGTTTATTATTTATTGATTATTTATTTACTAACCATACATGTAATGACTTAATTGAAGTGTTGTGCTTGTAGCTACAGACCTTTTTTCACACACATAGTAATACTTATTCTACCTTAGCTGCTACAAAAAAAGTTGTTGCAGGGACAACTACAATAGATATTGTGAGGACAGATTCAAAATTGTGGCATCATAGACTTGGTCACATGAGTGAGAAAGTGATGGAAATCCTTCACTTTGAAAAAATGTTGCTAGGATTGAAGCAAATTGATTTAGAGTTATGTGAAAACTATGTTTATGAGAAACAAAAAAGAGTCATATTTCTCAAGGCTGGGAAAGAGAAGAAGAGTGATAAGTGTGCATTCAGATGTATGGGGACTGGCTCAAGTATCATCTCTTGGTATCTCTTGTTCTAATTTTACTTTTATAGATGATGAAACTAGGGAAACATGGGTGTATTTCCTAAAACAGAAATCAGATGTTTTTGAAACTTTTAAGAAATGGAAAGCTTTGGTTGAGAATGAGACAAGAAAAAAGTTAAAGTGTCTTAGTTCTAACAATGGAGATGAGTATTGAAGAAAAGTATTTGAGGATTACTATTCTTTCAATGGAATCCAAAGGCAGAAAAATGTTCTAGGAACCCTACAAGAAAATGACGTGTCTGAGAGAATGAATAGGACCATCATGGAGCGTGCAAGGAGCATGAGATTGTATGTTAGACTACCCCTACATTTTGGGTAGATCCTGTACATACTATTGTTTATTTAATAAATAGAGGACCTTCAAATCCTTTGGATGGTGGAATTCTAGAGGAGGCATGGACTGGTAAAAAGGCAACTTATTCTTTTCTAAAAATCTTTGGTTTGAAGCTTTTGTCCATGTTGATAAAGAAAGTAGAACCAAAATTGATTCTAAATCTCAGAAATATACCTTCGTTGGATATGGAATAGATGACTTTGGTTATTGATTATGGGATTTTGAAAATCAAAAAATAATTAGAAGTAGAGATGTTATATTCAATGAGAAGGTCATGTATAAAGAATAGATGTAGGAAAAGAAGTGCATGAACATGTTAAAAAGGAATATGTGGTGTTGGATGAGATTCCTGAAAATAAAATGGCATTGGTATATGATGCCCAACAACAACAAAATATCCCACAAACTCCTACAAGTGTTAGACATTCTACGAGGTTAAGTAAACCTCTTGAAATATTTTCTCCTTCTTTGTATTCTATTTTATTAATTGATTTTGGTGAACTAGAAGGATATGGAAAAGTAATGCAGGTGGATGCCAAACAAGAGTGGAAGCTAGGTATGAAAGAGGAAATGGATTCCTTGATGTAGAACCAGACTTGGGACTTAGTCCCATTACCTGCAGGAAAAAGAGTCTTGCCAAATAAATGGGTTTATAGGCTGAAGGAGGAGGATGGAGGACATAATATATAGGGCCAGACTCATGGTAAAAAGTTTTGCACAAAAAAAGGGTATAGATTTTGATGAATTTTTTTTACCAATTGTAAAAACAACTTCCATTAGAACTGTTCTAAGTCTTGTGGTTGTAGAGGACTTGCATCTTAAACAACTTTTCTCCATGGGGATTTGGAGGAGGAAATCTACATGCAACAACCATAGGGATATGAGGTCAAAGGCGAGGAAGAGTTAGTGTCCAGGTTGAAGAAGAGTTTGTATGGCTTAAAGCAAGCACCCCAACAATGATATTTGAAATTTGTTAGTTTAATGGATGAACAAGGTTACCACAAATGTCATTTTGATTATTTTGTTTATTTTAAGAGATTGGATAATGGTAGTTATATTATCCTATTACTTTATGTTGATGGCATGCTTGTTGCTGGGTCTAACATGCAACATATAAATAAACTTAAATAGAAATTAGCAAAGTCATTTGCTATGAAGGATTTGGGTGCAACTAAGAAAATCCTTGGTATGAGGATTTCACGGGACATGAAAAATGGAACATTAACTTTGTCCCAAAGTAAGTATATAAATAAGGTGTTGAAAAGATTTAACATGTAAAATGAAAAATTAGTTGGTACACCTTTGGCTAGTCATTTCAAATTGACTAAGGAGATGTGTCCAAAGACACACGAAGAGGTAAATAAAATGTCTAACATTTCGTATTCATCAGTTATTGGTAGTCTGATTTATGTGATGGTATGGAGATGGCCAGATATTGCACATGCAGTGGGAGTTGTGAGCAAGTATATAAGAAATCCGAGAATGAAACATTGGAATGCTATCAAATGGATTATCGGGTATTTGGGAGGTACTACTACCGAGGCATTATGTTTCAGAGGATCAAACTCTTCTCTACGAGGATATGTTGACTTTTATCTGGCAGGTGATATTGATACAACAAGGAGTACTACAGGGTATGTCTTTACTATAGGGGAATTCTAGTTAGTTGGATTTCTAGACTACAAAAGTTTGTTACACTTTCAACCACTTAAGCTGAGTATGTGGCTACTACTGAAGCTAGCAAGGAGATGATTTGGTTACAATGTTTTTTGGAGGAATTGGGTAAGATGCAAGAGGATAGCCCATTGTACACTAATAGCCAGAGTGTCATTCATCTTGCAAAGAATTTTTATCTTCATTCAAGGAAAAAACACATTCAGCTCAGGTAACACTTCATATAATTCATTTTGGAGGATGACCAATTACAGCTTGAAAAGATTCACACAAATGGCAATCCTGTAGATATGTTCACGAGGGCAGTCACATGGGAGAAGTTGATTTCCTCATCAGTTTATATTGGCCTTCTTGATTTAAAATCATGGAGTTAAGGAACAACTAAGTCCAGTTGTTTTATCTAGTGGGAGCTACAAGTACAATAGTGTCGTCCAAGATTACTCTCCAAGTGGGAGATTGTTTGGAGTGAAACCTAATTAATATCCAAGTGGGAGATTGATGGTATGTAGAAGCTGATCATGCAAGTGCTATACACTTGTAATGTATCCTCGTCACTGTTTGGGGGTGCAACCCCTGAGAAAGCAGGGGTTTGGAGGCACAACCTTCGAGGAATTTTTTTATTTTTATTTTTAAATCGACATTGAAAAAAAACCCTAAAAAGGTTGACTTTGTATGTTGCCCTAAAAATTGCATGTTATAAGAGGTTGAAATGGAAAGGGCATTGTAATTGTGTTGTATTGTTTACTGTATAATAAGAAAAGATTGGACATATGTGTTCTATGGATGTAGCTCATCTTGGGTGAACCACATTAAATCTCTATGTTATTTGTGTTGTGTATTTTTCTTCATCTTTGTGTATTTGAATCTACATATAATTGTTAATTTGCATTTCCTCTAGATCTACCTAAGCCCTAACAGAGAACCAATTTGGACACATGAGAGCCTTCTAAAGGGCACCATTCACAATAAAAAAGCCAAATAAAACCTTATCTCCTAAAATAAGGGAAAGAGTTAAAAGATAAAACATGAGAAAGCTAAAATGAAATGTTATTCTTATTCAACACCATCATCAAGAAGGGCCCAAAGGAAAACATATAAATTTCAACCATTATAATAATAAAATATATATTCACTCATAAATATCCATAAACATAATTAAAACATAAAATAATTAAATCCAAACATGCATAATTATCATGATTTCAGCTTACAAATATGCTAGCAACCTAAAGAGTTGAAGTGTAGAAAAATATCAAATAAATGAAATTTATTTAAAAATGGTTTCATGTCCTAAACATAGATGAGACATAACCCACATCACAATTTACATAAATATCAACCATTCATTAAATAAATCTCAGATACTCTTACAAATATTATACTAAACAATTAAATGAGATCATGACATAATAATTAGGTGGAGGCTACTTCCCAAACTTGGAAGGATTGCACTCCAATGCATATATGATACTATGAATATTATTAAATCAATAACAAGCCACCTCCAAGGTGTTATATTAATTACAAATGATAGTCATAAAGATTGAACTAGGAATTCTTCTAGAGCTCCTGAGAGATCTTCAAAATGGACTAATAATGGAATGCTACTCATTAGGTATCTACCATATTACCATCATTGAGTATAATATATTTTTATGTTACTATAGTAAAACCCAAGCTACAAAGTAGAAAATCATGGATACACTATTATCCAAACCAAGGATCACACATATACCAAGCATGCATGACAACACTCATGCCAAATGAAGCACACATGAGATAATGCATGACACACACACCAATTGATACATGAAAATGAATGATTGCAAACGCATAAGCACTCTCAGATGGAAACAAACACCAATAAATAGGTGCAAGAAATGAACCACATCAGATATAAAATTATACAATATAGGTATGGGAGTGTATATAATCAAGGTATCTACCAAACACAACACACATGGATAGAATCAAGGCTCTTGTTGGATACAAAACCTAACAACACAAGGACAAGGATCCTAGGTTCATCAAACCAAATTACAAAAGTAAAATAATAATTTGGACTTAATCCCACAATGTTAGAAATATAAAAGGAATAATAAGAAGACTTGTTTTCCGATTCCAATACATTCATATTCATTCACAAAAGCATTGTGCCAATCACTATTGAGTTCGAATAGAAATATATGCAACTACAATGAATCTCATCATTTATTTGACATATATTCAAAATATTATAAATAAAAAATATTAAAGACTACTATTCCCACAAAGTAATTCATTCAAGCATTGCCTAAAATTCACTTTTTCTATTCCAAAAATTGAGAAAAAACACAAAACCCCAAATTCACCATGGATGAAATTGGGAAAAAATTTATACATTTTTATCTTCAAAATAATAATAAAATTTAAAAAATTCAAGAGTACCTTATTGCTCCAAATATGCAAAAAAAAAAAAAAAAGTTTTCATTTCAACTCTTCTAAATTTGAAAAATATAATTTAAAAAAAAATTTGTTAACTTGGCCTCTAAATGTAAGTTTTATTTTTTTAGAAAACAATAAAAAATTAAACTACCATTTTCAAACTAGACCCCCACTTTTTTAGAATTATGCCATATGGCTCCACTTAATGTAGGCACATCTATTTCATTTCAAATTCAAACTATATATTAAGGGAAAACACCTTCTCTCAAGCTCATACAAAGAGGAAAATCCTCCTCTCTCACACACACCAAGGTAGTTACAGATCCATCCCTAGCATCCCTACTCCAAGCATTAGTAATTCAAATCTAATATCAATCCATTTTATTCTTTCTTTTTTAATATTTTTTTTTCGAAAAGAAAGGAAAGGGATTTTTGAACATAAAAATTTAAAAATAGAATGAATGTCTAGAAAGTTTCTTTTTTCTTTCTTTTATAATTTTTAATTTCATCATTTTTAATATATTTTTTTCTTTTTACATATACAACATATATACATACACACATATTTGATGAAATTCTACCAAAAGTGATGGAGAGATATCCTCACAAGAGAGTTACACCTTGCTCAAAAGGTAGGTAAAGGACGTTTTAGTGGGCTTCCATCACTCTTCACTTGCCCATTAACAAGTCAAACAATCAAAATCTCTTGGAGTGCTCACTATCATGTTGTTTGCTATAGTTGTTATCAAGCATGGCTAGAATTCACAAGAGTAAACCCAACCTTTAGATTGTTCAAACCTCCAATTTATACTTGTAGGGGTTTTAGGGGGTGTATTATAGGTATTAAAACTCCATTCAAGTGGTTCTTCAATTGGCTTCTCACCATTTTCCCATCGCTCCCTCTTTTTCCTATTTTCTAGGCCTAGTAGCCCTAGAGCCCCAATTAGCCCTACCTTGTCGGTTTTTGGGCAATTGCTTAGAAAAATTTCAAGGACTTCCCAAAAACTTTTCGACAAACTTTTGGATCCACTAGGGTAGGTTGTCTGGTCTATCTGAACTGGTACGGATCAGCAATTATTTTTTCTTACACAGATAAGACTTGGGTGGGTGCCATTGTAGGGTTACACCTTTCGATGTAATAATTAAATTGTTTGCATGCGAGATTTTGTGTTATGACTCATAGAAGGACACATGATTGTATGGTAGGGTCACAATTATATTATAAATATTTTAGGTACTTAATCATAACAAATAAGAGATAATAGTAAGTAATATAATTTTTAAATAATGTATTGTAATTTCTTATTAATTACCATAACATTAATAATAACTATTTGATATATTTAAGATACTTATATTTTATATTATAAAAAAAATATTTTTTGTTTACATATATTGTTTTGACTTTATTAATTTTTTTTATTTTTTTGACTGATTGAAAAAAACCAGTAATATTAATTAATTAAAAAAATACCATCACAAAAGTTACTCCTCTAAGGACAAATAATAATATTTAGTAATTAATTGTATATTTATTGTCGCAAGCGGATAATGTTGCGCGAACACTTGCAACTTGCAACTTGCAAGGGAGCTGATTCGGTCTTCACGTGGTTTGAACCCACGAAAGCCACGTGGAAAGCCAAGAATTGATTTTGTCACTTGCATTTCATCTAGTCACATCACTGTTCGAAATTATTACAGTTGAGAATGAACGCGGGGGATTAATTCTATCGGTAGAAAATGTCGGAAGCCGTCGATCCCCCGAAGGTAGCTCGCTATATACGTGCCCTGGCATTCGGTGAGTTCACAGAAGATGAGAAAGATGAGTACTCCAAAGGAGGCAGAGAAAGAATTTGAAGGCTATCCCCCTCAAAATCCCCACGCTCACCCTCACCTGCAATATGTGCAGCCACCGCCACCTCAAAATTCTGACGCTCAGCTACAATTTGTGCCGCCGCCGCCGCCGTCGCTGCCGCCTTATCCCTCTCCTCCTCCTCAACAGGGCAACCCGTTGCGTCCCACAGAGTGGTCTTCTCGCCTTTGCGCCTGGACCGAAGATCCATCCCTATGTATTTTACTCTTTATTCTCCTCCTTTAGTCTCCTCTCCCATTAAATATATATGCTCATGCTACTAATAACAATGGAAATCTTGTGTGAGTGCAGGTTTGCTCATATTCTTTTTCCCCTGCATCACTTTCGGGAGAATTGCAGAAATAGTGGACGAGGGTTCGGAGAGTAAGATTTGGATAAATAAATTAGAGTGCGAATTTATGTTTATTGGATGTTATTACATTGAATGGAAAGGCTGAAGGGTGGAATTTGATGCAGAATACGGTGTGAGTGGAGTGATGTATGGGCTGCTCTGTGTAACGTGGTATGCGTGCTTTGGGGTGTATGGTGTGATTTGTGTTCCGGGGTTTGCTTCGTGCTATTCATGTAGGTACCGAACAAAGATGCGGGCCAAATTCAACCTGGCTGAGATCCCGTGCACTGATTGTCTGCTCCATTATTTCTGCGAGCCATGCGCGCTGTGCCAGGAATATAAAGAGCTCAAACATAGGGGATATGATCCTGCTCTCGGTGATGCATTTATATGACCAGATCTTAATTATTATAATTGTTGTTGTTTACCTGGGTTTGGAGTTGATTTTTTTCTTTTCTTTTGGCTTGTTGCAGGTTGGAAGAAGAACCTGCAAAAACAAGAGCACGAGATGGGAACCGCCATGGCACCTCTGGTCATTCCACCCATGGAAAAATGAGCCCACCGCTTATTCCATTTCTGTTTGACTAGGTCATGTCTGAATTATCTACGGAGATTTATATTTCAGGGTCGTGGTCAATACTATGTGTAATCACTCAAGTGGGACTATAGCTACATTGTAGAAGATTTTGTTTTATTTGGCAGCACATTTTATAAATCTATTATAATGATCCACTATAATCCACTATAATGATTTTGCCATTGATTACAATTATATTTGAACCATTCATTATAGTTATATTTGAGACAAATCATGACATATATAATATAGAAATAAGGGACGTTAAGTCAAGTTCTTATTAATAGTGTTATGATATTAGGTGGTATTAGTAAAGTGCATAATTTGGAAGTGAGAATGTACTAGCTAAAATCATTGTTAAAAGTATAAAAAAAATCAATAATATTAATATTAAACTAATTATTAATCTAAATTGAATAATATTAAGCTGATTAATAATTTGAATTTATAGTTTGTTTGGAACTTGTGATAGAAATATGGAGGGATAGAGATAAAGAGACATAGAGATATAGATATAGAGGTTGAGCAAGGGAGAGTGGGAGATAGAGAAGGGGAGACATGTCTAGAATAGAGGGAAGAGAGGAAGATAGAGGGAGATAGGTAGATAGATAGATATAGAGGAAGAGGGAGAGAGAGATATAGATAGTGAGATAGAGAGAGGGAAAGAGAAATGGGAAGAGATTGAGAGAGAGGAGGGAGAGAGAGAGATATGTGAAGATAAAGAGAGAGAAAACTCTACAGTCAATTTTTGTTAGTGTTACTTCCTCTCACTAAATATAGTAGACTATACTTGTTGTACTTTATGGAAAAGTATGATATTGTAATTATTAATTATTTATTGCTATTTGCAAAGAAATATATTTATTTAGTACCATGAGATTTAAATTGCCTTGTCAAGCATGTATAAGCAATAATAAATGACACCCATTCTCCTCCGAAGGACAAGTGAAATGATAAAGTAATTATGTGTAAGGCTATTCCATATAATGTATAATAATAAATATAACTTAACTATATATTTTTAGTAAATTGTATATATATTTAAATAACAAATATAAATATATTTATATAAATAACGAATATATAATATATACATATATATATTTAAATAACAAATATAAATAAATACTAAACATATAATATACTTTAACATTTTTGAATATAAGAGGTAAAAACTTATTACTAATGAGAAATAAGTTTTATAGAAGAAATCCATAGACAGAAGGCTCCAGGAGAGAAATACAAGCAAATAAAGCCATCATCCATCTTCATGACTATCCATATCCTCAACAAAGATCCTCTGCAAGTCCTGATAGTAATCAAGGGAAAGATGCCCCCAACCCTCAACTTTCTAGTCACCAACATTTTTCGAAGCCCACTTAGCCAAATAGTTAGCCATTCTATTCCACTCACGAGGAATGTGGATAAAAGACACCTTCTCCATCAAGGCACTAATCTACAAAATCTGGTGGACAACCCCTGCCAGCTGCCAATTAATCCCAACAACCTTCTGCTCAATCAACAAATTAATAACAATCTTCGAGTCTGATTCGCAGATAGCCTTACGCCATCCCAATGCATACACCCTCTCTAGGGCATAGAGAATAGCCAATCCCTCCATATAATTATTAGCCTACCGCCCTTTATGCACTGAAGAGAAGAAAACCACATCACCCATATGGTCCCTACCAAAACCTCAAATCCCAGCAGGACCTGGATTACCCCGAGAGGAGCCATCTGTGTTGATCTTTATGAAATCAACTTGGGGTGGGAGTCACCTTCACACCCTTTGAACCTTCTTCAGAGCATGTCTACCTCTCCTGACATTAGCAGTGATAGGAGACAACTCTTGCAAATCCAACCAACTCACAATTTCAACCTCTCATCTATCATGAGGATAATTCACCTCACATTTAGCTTCAAGCATCTCTTGAATCATCCTACAATTCTATACCACACTTGCTGAACCATCAACCTGTCTTCCCGAAAGATCCTATGGTTCCTCTCTAACGAAATCTGCCAAAGAATGAAAATAGGCCCAATGTGCCACACAATCTGGAGAAAAGAGGACAAAGTAGGAGGCTTACCCATGCTACTCGAAAACTCCACCAGAGAAGCCGCATGAACACAAGGGTGCTTCCACACCCCAACTAGTAATGCTAAATCTGCATCAAGAAGGGGCATTTGAAGAATGAATGTGAAGATTCCTCCTCCCCATTGCCACACAAAACATAGATGGAAGGACCTTGAAACCCACACTTACGAATATTGTCCTAGACCAGATATCTATTCAAAGCCAAGGTCCAAACAAAGAAGTTACACTTCGGCCCTGAGAATTTGTTCCAAACATATTTCCACTAGTGAACCCCCTTCCTTCCAATCTATGGGACAACAGCTCCTGGTAACCACTAGAAACGGTAAAAATGCCCTTAGGTTTCAAAAACCAAGCAATTCTATCACTATCCTTGAGGGAGCTACAATGCCTACTAGCCAAAATTCTATGAAGCTCAGCGTAGTCCTCCTCCATACCAATTGCTAGCCATTCAGCAGGTACCTTCCACCACACCATCTCCAATTGCCCACACAGATAAAGCGATTTAAAGTCGCTCACCCTAGACCATCTTGCCTCAAGAAACCTCTAACATAGATTCACTAAATTAGGATATTACTTAATAATGGGAGGGAAACTATCCCAAGAATCTGACCAAAAGAGTGCTTCTTCCCCTCGCTTACAGATCAAAAATAGACCTTCCTTTATCAATGCAACCCCTTTCTCAAGAGTGCTCCAAATTGTAGAACCTTTACCATCAAGTGGGTATCTAGGGATTTCCTCCTTCAGAATACTTTGTATATACTTGTAGGAAAAAATCTTATCCTAGCTCCGATCCTGTTCCACACACCACCTTCAGTACAAATTAGTAGCCGAAGCCACCCCAAATAAAGTAGATTTCCTTAAGCCGAGCCCACCCAACTGTTTCAGGCTACACACCACATCCCACTTGACAAGACACCATTTTGAGGAAGAAAAGCTACATGTCTATAAGAATTGCCTTGCCATCAAATCCAATTCCTTCACAAACCAAGCTGGGGCCACTTGGAGCATACACCTATACATCGGGAGGGTGTAAACCACCAACTTGATCAGTTGAACCCACCCAACAAAGGATAACCATCTGTGCGTCCAATGCTCAACCTTCATACAAAATTTATCTAGAATACGCTGCCAAGAGTCCCTAGGAAGATTACCAACAGAGATAGGAATACCCAGGTAATTCAAAGGAAGAGAACCAACCCGAGATCTCAAAATATGAGCTATCCTCAACTTAATAGGTCCTGGTGTGTTGAAGAAGAAGATGGAAGATTTATCTTTGTTGATCAGTTGACCAGAAGCAGCAAGATAGACGTCCAAGACTTTATGCAAATTTGTGGCTTCTCTAATCTTGGCCAGTCCCATCAGCATCGTATCATCCACAAAATGCAAATGAGACTAAGGAGGAATATCATTACTCCAACTCCATTCGTGAATAGTACCCATCCCCACATTATACTTAACCAATCTCCCCAAACCCTCTACTAGAAGGACAAATAAATATTGGGAAAAAGGGTCCCCTTTTCGAAGACCTCTGGAGCACCATACAGTTCAATATGATCTCCATTGATTAGCACAGAGAAAGAGGTATACGATGATGGACTTGTAAAGCATTGAGAGGGGGGGTGAATCAATGACACCAAAAATTGTACTACTTTAAACACTGACCGATAGATAAACTTAACAAGTTTGTTAAACAATATGCATGCAATTAAAAATGATATAACAACATCCACAATAAGTAAAACATCCACCATAACACAAGTGTTTATACGTGGAAAGCCCAAATAGGTAAAAACCACGGTGAGATGGGACTCACAAGTTATCTATCTGTAGTAATAGATAACTAACCGGTTAGGGTCTACAAAGTGCTCTGCTAGGTGCAAATCTTGTTAAAGATCCCAAAGCTTAGTTAAAAGCTATACCCTGTAAAAGGTAGTACCTTGTAAGGAGTAACCTTGGTGGAGGATTTCTAAATCCAAACTAATGGATCACCTGGTTAGAGGATTTGAACAATGAAGCTTGTTAGAGCTTACCCGGTTAGGCGATTTGACTATTGCAGTGATTAGAAAACAACAGGTGGTGTGATCTAGTAGTAGCACAACTTGCTTGTATAGATCCTCTTCTGCGCACTTAACACTTCTTTACCAACATACTCTGTGACTTAACACTTCTACCTTCGCACATAACATATCACTTTTCGCTCATACAAAATAATTCATTATGATGTCAATATACAGACATTTAGATTTCATGTTGGCCTCTAGAAATCATAATAAAATTACCTAGGTGCAGTGTATCTAGTCAAGTGATCACAACTCATCACAAAAATACCGCCAAAACTTGTCGGTAAGGATAACTCATCATGACTTGTGATAACTCATCACATAATCAATGAATACCGATTGGAACAATCATTATCGGTTGGAGTTAAACATATAAACCATTTATCCTTTGATTCTCCTTTGATAATCTCCGTTGGATCCTTATGTTGATGCTGAGTTATGTATAACCACTGGTTGTCTTCATGTATATACCGATTGTCACCATGTACCGGTTAGATATAAACCTCTAGTATACCGATTGTAGTATAAACAACTTTGAAGTCACACCGGTAGACAATATGAACATATGTGTGTGTATGTGTTTCATCAATGACAACATATGATGAATTCATTACAATAATCATCAAGCCAACAATCTCCTCCATTGGCATTGATGGCAACACTTAGAAAATTTTACAGTAATACCACTAAGTGTGCTTACAAAAAAAAATTATATACATACTCCCCCTTACTATATACATTATACAAAAAATTTCAAAAACAAGCATACATATTTCTACTCCCCCTTTGACAACAATGCTAAATTGAAAAGAAAAATACACACACACACACACATATATAGAAAAGTTTGTAGCAAAATGTTTTACATCTACAAAAACTTGAAAAACCGAAGCAAGATTCATGCATTCACAAGCCTCATGAAAATAGCCTTAAAGTTCCTCTTCAACTAAGATAAGGCATGTTCCCATGTCTCCAACATGTTCTCAGTGTACTCAAGTGTAGAAATAATCTGTGTATGGAACTCTGCCATGGAATCAAGTGTACAGGTTTCTGAAGTAGCTAAAATAGCTTTTGCATACTTGTAGGCTCTTTGTAGTATGTCCACTTGGGATGTGAGTAGACTCTTCAATTCCTTTAGTGACTAGAGTCTTTTTGCTTTCTCAAGATCATAGGTATCTAACATGTTGTGCAGATCATCCACATATTTGCTAAAAGAAAAAATAGAATCTTGAAGTGGTACATATGCATTGCATATCTTTTCTAGCTCTTGCTTTGTTTTAGTTCGCCTTTTATTGATATCAAAATAAAAGAATGAAACAATAGAAGTAGATGCAAGATATCTTGCTCCTGTTTCAATAGCTTGTCTTAATAAATCTTTATTAAGAGATAGAGAAATTTTTCCTGTATCAATCTATTTCATAAGTTTCTCTCCATGCTTCTTCCTGTAACTCTTCTCAGCATAGGTTTGTGTTGCTTCTTCAAGTGACTTAATTTGGTTTGATGCATCATCAACCAATTGAACAAGTTTTCTAATAGGGGTTGTCAGATGCCCTGTAGCAGTTTCTGGTTGTAGACTTGATAGAATATCTACAACATTTGGAATGGTGTCAGCTTCCATTCTTTGTTCTTTAAGTCTCTTCTTGTGTGCTCTATATTGCATGATAGTTTCAATCTTCATCATTTCAAATGTACTAATATTATCAACAATTATAGGCCCTGAGATACCTAATGAATCATCATCATCTTCATCAGTCTATTGCATGACTAATGTTTTTACCGGTTTAGAAGATGTTACCTTAACAATTTCTCTCTCTTGTCCTTTCTTCATTGCCTGTTCAGTGATATGCGTATCAACCTTTTCATTAGATTCCTTTTGAATGTTCTGTGAAACCGGCGGGGATCGGAGTTTCTCAAGTTGTTCCTTTGCTGGTGGAATATCCTCTTCTGGTTGAGTTGTCGGTTTCTCAACTAAAGTAACTTGTAAGTCAGTGATTTCAGTTGGTTGCATATCTGGTAAAATAATGTTTCTAGATAGATCAATTGTATCCTAAATATCATCCACAAGTTGGATAATAGTGTCATCCTTATTCTTGATAGGCTAGACACCATCAGCTTGCACAATTTCTTCTCCATCCATTTCAGGTTGATCAACCACATCTTGTTCATCCTTAGAAGAATGTATAAGCTCTTCCATGATGTTACAGGCTATCTGATGAGTCTCAGTCTCAACAGTTTGCCTCTTTCCACTAATTAGCTTCAATCTTCTTGTTTTGTAAGCAAAATGAACTTTGTACTTATCAACCAACACACTTAGTTCATCGTTGGACAATTTAGTAGAATATTGTACAAATACATCATCTATAATTTATTTTTCCTTTTGTATTGCTTCCTCCCATTTATTCAAAAGAATAGTATAGAAGGAATTAGAGATATCCTTTTCAAGATCATGAGGTAATCTATTATAATGGCACAAATAATTGATTACCTGTTGAATAATTTGCTCCTTTTCATCTTCACTAAAAGAATCAAAAAGTTCCTTGACATTATCAAATTTGTTTCTTCCTAATGTCTTTACTGTTCTTTCAAAGATAGTCTCAAGCTTGTAAGTTGAGATATCAAAAGGCATAGTTGCCTTCAACACTTCCTTCACTGGTTTGGCTATTTTACCAGTTGCTTTCATCTTCTTGGGTTCTTTCTTAGTATCAGTACCTTCAGATTCTTCTTGGAGAATTAGTTTCCAACCTCTTTTCTTTGATGCACTCTCCTTCTTTTCATATACTTTAGGTTTCGGTTCCTTTTTGGTTTGGACACTTTGTGTCACTCTTGTAATTTTCATCACTGGAAGTGCTTGCTCAGCCTTCTTCTTCTTACCTTTACCACTTATGGTAGGAACAATACTAGTTTCATCTTGTGTAGTCTAAACTTCAACTGTTTCCAATTTTGCCTTTTTTTAATCCTTTGGAGATGCCAATAGGTTATTAGCATAACCAATCAATAAGTCATAGTTGACCTCATAACTCATATCTTCCATTTCTTCTTCTCTAGGCTCAATTGCCTCCATCAAACAGAAATCAGTGGTAACTATGAAAACAATGTCCTTAGCAAAGTGTTTTACCACATCCTCAGGAAATCTTACTCTCATGCTAATAGTATTCTGCAATTCATTGAAGTATTTGTTCATTGCAGTAGAGAAGGTGTTCTTCACAACCTTGATATTGTTCTTAATCTGGGTAGATATCGATAGATCCTTAGACCATTCAAGTTCACCTATTCCTGGTAGCAAATTCTGGAAATAAAAGAATAGACCGATCAATAACTGTCCAAATTTAAACTTTAGACTGGTATCCTTCTTGATAGACTGAAGGTTTAGCAATAATTGGCTCCTTATGGCCTCACATAGGTCAAACTTAGCATTTTCATCTATCATCCTGTAAGAAATATGCATCGCTGCTGATGGAACACTATTTAATCTGCTAGAATAGTATACCCAGTAGCCTATAACCATAGCTACCGACTTTATCATTGGGTCCCTAATATTATTGACAGAAAAAGCACGCCCATCAGATGTTGATCCGGTTAGAGTGTTTATTGTCTCTTTTGAAATACGCCTCAACTTGGGTACTTCATTAGTTGAGTAAAAACTAGTTACAACTTGAATAGCTTCCTTAGTTATAGTATGAGTCCTTTCCAAATACATGTTTTCCCCATGAAATTGACTCAAAATAATTCGGATATGTTCTTCTTCAAAATCTTCAAGAAAGTAAGCTACGTTATAGAAACCTTTTCATAAACCCTAATATATTCTATTTGAATCTTTCTATTTTCATCGCAAAGGGATTTTAACTGATAATATATCGACAATGATCCTAAATCCTCAATCTTTCAATTAATGTAGCTGGACAAATCTCCTTTCACTATAACACCACTAGGAACTTGTGATAAAGCATTATAAGACACAATTTGTTTTTCCTTTACAACTTCCATCAGTTTAGATGTAATCATCAATTTCTCTACTATTTTAGAAGACAATGCCATTCTAGATAAACTAGATTTGAAGCAGGATTTTTCAAAGAAATACCTTATTTCACACACACTGCCTCATTTACCGGTTGAATGCTCAAGAGCACACTAGTTCAGTCTTCAACAACCTTCAAATCAACTTGATTACTCAAATCACAATGCAACTTTGACTAAAATCAGATAACAATCCTTTCTTAGCTCTGTAGGCGATCAACAATTCTTTCTTGTATGCTTTAGGGTAAAAATAACAAAGTGAAAACTCACTTTTATCCTTTTTACCTACTACATTAAATGCTCACCCGTTAAGGTTACAAACCCTAACTACACCGCTTAAAGATACATAGATGTAAAACCGGTTGATAAGCGATTGACAAAGAGATATCAAAATTCTATGCATTCAATTTCTTTTACCACTCATTCATTTCAAGGGATCCAGAGGTTGATTTACCATTATGCTCCCCTTAGCCATATTGAAAAGGCTTAATTCACTAGTGGAGGATTCTCCACACTTGGTGAAGGATTAGTTTCTTCTCTAGGTGAGTCATCACTCTTCTTCTTCCATATTTTAATCATTTCTTCTCTAGTTTCTTCAACATTAACTTTCTGCTTTCCTTTCTGATCTTTAGAAGGATTGACCGGTTTGCTCTTTCTGGATCTACATAAATTTGCCATGTGTCCTAGTTTATGACAGTGATAGAAGGCCATACCGAATGATCTCCAAGGTCATGCATTACCTCTCCCAGTTCTTCTTTTGCGATTCATAGCCACATGACCAAAGTTGTTATAGATGGTGCAAATGACATTTGTTACCTTTTCCATCTCAAATGGACTAAACTGGTTGCCGTAGGGTCTTTTCCAATTCATTTTGACCCCGTTGTCAAAATTTCTCATCGTGTTGCCATTTGGTCTAGGATGCATATGCGATACTGGATTATTTGCTCCATATCTACATTCAACTAATCTATGTCCATACATTTTACATGTGAAGCAATGACCTTCAAATTTCTTGGACACATAGCTAGCATTAGTATTGTAGCTTTCATTTCTATTGGGTTTGTCTCTACAAACATTTGTAGTGTGACTAGGTTTATGGCAAACAAAACAAACAGGTTTACATACCTTCTTACCGGTAGAATTTTTGACCTTTGGAGCAAATTTGTTCTTAAGAGTGTTGCTCTTGGTACCAGAGGATTCACCTTTTTCAGATGTGTGAAAACCAAGTCCAGATGTATCACCATTCATCCTTTGTGATTAAATTTTCTCTTCTAGCAAGGTAGAACTTCTATTGAACTTTTCCAATTTCCCATTCACTTCAGTGAGCTGTCTGGTGAGATCTTCATTATGTTTTGACAGGTTCTCTCTCAGAGATGATGCTAACTCAAGTCTAGCTATAGGTTCTCCTTTTCTTCTCTTTCTGCATTCAAATGATCATGTAAAGTAGCATTCTCTTGCTTAATCTTGGAAATCTCATGATCTCTTTCCTTGATGAGATCTTCAGAAGTTCTCTTGGCTTCCAGTTCCTGACTTATGCGGATAGTAAGATCTTCTAGCTCTCTCCTCAGATTTAGCTTTTCACTATTTAGTTTTTCAACTTCCTCAGCTAAAGCATCAATATTGGCCTCATCTGAAGAACTATTATCATATATTTCTAACAGCTGTTCAGTTATCTCTCTCCTTTTGAATTGAGAAGCTTTTAGTTTGACCCTTAGGGTTTCAAGCTCATTCCTACTAGTCTCAATATCTCTAGCCATCTCAAAGTAGCTCATATCCCCCATGGTAGCTTTAGGGTTCCCTTCCAAGCGATTAGGTTTTAAAGAAGTTAGGCTCTGATACCAATTGATGGACTTGTAAAGCATTGAGAGGGGGGGGGGTGAATCAGTGACACCAAAAATAGTACTACTTTAAACACTGACCGGTAAATAAAATTAACAAGTTTATTAAACAATATGCATGCAATTAAAAATGATATAACAACATCCACCATAACACAAATCTTTATACGTGGAAAACCCAAATAGGTAAAAACCATGGTGAGATGGGACTCACAAGTTAACTATCTACAATAATAGATAACTGACCAGTTAGGGTCTACAAAGTCCTTTGCTAGGAGTGGATCCTATTAAAGATCCCAAAGCTTAGTTAAAAGCTATACCCTGTAAGGAGTAACCTCAGTCGAGGATTTCTAAATCCAAACTAATGGATCACCTAGTTAGAGGATGTGAATAATGAAGCTTGTTAGATCTTACCCAGTAAGGGGATTTGACTGTTGCAGTGATTAGAAAACAACAAGTGGTGTGATCTAGTAGTAGCACAACTTGCTTGTATAGATCCTCTTCTGCACACTTAACACTTCTTTACCAACATACTTTGTGACTTAACACTTCTGCCTTTGCACATAACATATCACTTTTTTCTCATACAAAATAATTCATTGTAATGTCGATATATAGACATTTAGATATCATGTTCGCCTCTAGAAATCATAACGCAATTACCTAGGTGCAGTGTATCTGGTCAAGTGATCATAACTCATCACAAAAATACCACCAAAACTTGTCGGTAAGGATAACTCATCACAACTTGTGATAACTCATCACATAATCAATGAATACCTATTGGAACAATCAATACCAGTTGAAGCTAAACATATAAACCATTTATCCTTTGATGCTCCTTTGATAATCTCTACTAGATCCTCATGTTGATGTCGAGTTATGTATAGCCACTGGTTGTCTCCATGTATATACTAGTTGTCACCATGTACCGATTAGATATAAACCCCTAGTATATCGGTTGTAGTATAAACAACTTTGAAGTCACACCGGTAGACAATATGAACATATGTGTGTGTATGTGTTTCATCAATGATAACATATGATGAATTCATTACAATCATCATCAAGCCAACATACAAAACACAACTCATGACCCATTGGATCCTTTCAACAATAAAACCAAAGGCCCCAAGAATCTTTTGGAGGAAGGACCATCAAACTCTATCATAAGCCTTTTCCATGTCAAGCTTGATAAACATATCTTTTTCTTTGGAAGCAGCCATAGAATGAATGGTCTTAGTAGCAATGACCACTCCATCCAAGATTTGTTGATCTTCCACAAAACCACTATGTTCCTCAACAATAATTCTCCCAATCCATTTCTTCATTATGTGAGCTATCAACTAGGAGATTATCTTGTAAATAACATTACAGAGAGATATAGGGTGGAATTGACTTAACCGATCAACCCCATCACACTTGGGAATGAGTGCAATGAAAGTTGCATTCAAAGACCTAAGCATCTGTTTATTCCTCTGGGACTCTTGCACCACCTTCAATAAATCCAATTTGATAATATCCCAAAAGATGCTCATTCATCTCCCTTCTAACTACAAAAGTAATACATGAAAGAACCAGAGTTTCCTCTTCAAATTCCCCCTGAGAACCATCACTAAATAAGAATTGAAACTACTGCATAGATTCCCTAGAAATCTCTTGCAGAGATAAACAATGCTCACCTCTATCATTAACAATAAAAGGGATAGAGTTATCATGTCTTCTAGCTTTCACTGAATTGAAGAAAGCAATATTCTTATCCCCTTCTTGAAGCCAATCAATCCGAGCTCTTTGTTTCTAGTAGATATCCTCCCTAAGCTCCCATTCCTCAAGATCCTTAACTGCCTTGGCTTGCTCCCTAAGAAAGGCTTTCGATAATCCATTATCCCTTATCTCTCTTGTAATTCCATCCAACTCTAATTGAGCAGCAACCTTAGCATGAAAAATATTACCAAAACACTGACGATTCCACCTTTTAAATTGAAACTCAACAAATTGCAGTAGTTTGGCAAGAGTGAACATAGCAGTGCCATAGGTTGGCCTCCCTTTCTTCCACCAATATGCAACATGTTCCTACAGAGAAGAGTCTCTTAGCCACATAAGCTGGAATTTGAAAGGAGGAGCTTGAGCAACCCGAGCAGAAGAAGACACTAATTTAATGGGCCAGTGATGCAATCCTCTCCAATCTAATATTTCAAAGCTAGTGGACCACTCACCACCGACCCAAAAACCAAAAACTAAAAAGTAGTCTAGTCTCTCCAGAATCCAATTCTCCCTTATTCTCTGGTTATTCCATGTGAATAAGCCATTACTGGGTTTAATGTCAACTAGATTCAAGGCTATGTTGGCATTTGCATGACAATTGCATTAATGATATGTTATGTTGTCATTGATGTCAATTGAACCGGTAATGATAATGTTGTTATTGTTGATATTGTCTTGTAAACGGTAGGAAGAACTTTATGAAGGGTATTGTAAAACGGTATGTAAGTTTGTGAGTTGAATCGGTAAACTAGTGTATAAGGTTAAACCCTTCTATGTTATGTAACTGGTAAACCTTATCAATTGTTTTAGATAAGCCCTAACCGATTAAGGTTGTCGAATTGGTTATGTTGAGCGGTAATGATGGTGACACATATGGTCATTGTATGAAGACAAATTCAAATGCTTTAGCATGTTTGTTTGTTTGTCTAAGGAATGAACAAAGTGTATTGCATCTAATGCAAAGCATGTGATGAGTTACTGAGCTTGATGAAGCGGTAATCAAGGATCGGTTGAGGTTTTCTTGATTGATGTGTAAAGATTGCTATGAAATCCAACGGCCATACTTGTACCGACTTGTTTTGTAATCTTGATGACGAGAGGATTAGGTTTTTGTTGTGTTACCAATCTAATTGATTTGTATTTAAGGTTGATGAAGTTGTTTTGTTTTAATGTTGGCAAGAGTTGGCTGAAATCAGTTAAATGTGTGGTTGCCTATCCAAAAATGAGTTTGCAGTTTGAGTAAAGGCAGATAGAAGCTTAAATGGATCTAATCAAGCAAATGTAGTGCTATTTAGACAGATCAAGAAACTATTGTTGTTTTCTAACAATTACAACAGAATTGAAATCCCCTAACCGGGTAAGCTCTAACAAGCTTGGTTACTTATTAAATTCTCTAACAAGGTGGTCCATTAGATTGGATTCTCAAATCCTCTACTGAGGTTACTCCTTACAAGGTATTTGCTTCTAACAAGGAATTTGTACTCAATCCCTTAACCAAGTGATTCCTAACAAGATCAGTTTTTTACAAGAGTTTTGTAATAGCTTTAATAGGCTTGGCTCCTAATAGGGCGAACTTCAAAAGAGTTCAAATATTTTCTTGTGAGTCCCATCTCACCATGCTTTTTACCTATTTGGGTTTTCCATGTATAAATACTTGTGTCATGTGGTGAATGTTTTTGTGGTTATGATCTTATTGTTGATTTGATTTAACTATTTTTGATAAGGCATGATAACCGAAAGCATTGAGGAATGAAGTAGGTTGACATATGATAAAGAATTTGGATGCTTACAAGTTTGATGTTGTTTACTGTTAAGTTGTTATAACAATCAACCGATATTCTTATGAGTAGTGATCTTGACAATGGTATTTCATTGATAAGTTTACTTTGTGTGATTGAGTTTGATTTTGGAAAGTTTGTATCAGTTTTTCTATTTACTAATTCACCACCCCCCCTCTCAGTAATCTACCAAATACTTATTCTTTCTTCATACCATAAATTGGTATCAGAGCATCTCAGGTCCTCTAATATCTAAGCCTAACAACTTGAGTAAAAGATCTACTAGATCATGATGAAGAAGGAAGGTCTGAATCTCAACAGAGAAAACCATAGGATATGGAGCGACAGAATGAAGATTTACATCAAGAGTCTGGGAAGTCAGTATTGGGATCATGTAGATACCAAGTATATTGCACCTACTGGAACTCTAACTGATGATCAGAAGAAAGAACAACAAGAAAATCATCAAGCATTGGAGGCTATTATCAATTCCCTGTTTGATACTGAATATGTAGATGTTCATGGTTTTGAAACTGCATATGAATTATGGAAAAATCTTGAAGAGATTTATAGTGGTGATGAACATGTTAAGATTCCTAAAGAAGGGAGTCTAAGAGGAAAGTTTGATGACATGAGAATGTCTGAAGGTGAGAGTATCCAGCAGTATGGTCAAAGGATAAACAAGATAGTCGGTGAAATTAAGAGTGCAGGAGGGCAAGTGGAAGATGCCACAGTGATCAGTAAGGTACTGAGAACCCTGCTACCGGTCTATGCTATTCGAGTTGCACTATTCAGGAGCTGATGTCCATTGAAAAAACTAAGGTAACTCTTGAATCCATCATTGGCAAGATTACTTCTTTTGAACTAAACGGTTATGATGGTAGTGTACAAAAATCTAAGTCTGCATTTAGAGCTTCAGTTTCTAACCCATCTATGATAAAAAGTAGAGATACTAGTCAAGGTTATGAATCTAGATCTGACAGAGATGTTGATGATGAAGCCAATTTAATGGAGCTTGAAACATTATTGGCAAAGCGGTTGCTTAGAGGCTCTGGTAAATATAGAGGTAAACTACCTTTAAAATGTTTTGCATGCAACAAGATTGGTTTCATAGCGGCTAATTGTCCTAATGGTGAAAATGAACACAAGAGAGACAAATTCAAGAAGTATAAGGGTAAAGGCAAGAGAGATTGTCTTATTGCTATTGATAGTGGTATCACTGATGAAGAATCTGATGATGATGCTAGTGAAGATATCGTGTTTGTAGCTATTAAGGAAGAGATATCAGACCAGAAGGCATTAGTATCTAGGATGGATAACTCTGATGATTGGATCATTGATAGTGGTTGTTCACATCATATGACTGGTGATCAAAGAAAATTTATTTCCTTGAAATAATTTGATGGTGGTATTGTTAGATTTGGCAATGACTCAACCTGCATGGTTAAAGGTAAGAGAGTTATTTCTCTTAATGGGAAGAGAAGTGCAGATGATGTCTATGGGGCTGAAGATCTAAAGAACAATCTTTTGAGTGTGGCACAACTCAATGACAAAGGATACCCATTGGAGTTTAAAATTGGTATGTGCAAAATATTTGACAACAAAGGTGAATTGATTACAACTAAGAAACAAACTAAAGGTAATCTGTTTCATCTTAATTCTAAAGTTAGCAACTGTTTTATTGCAAAAATAGATGATAGTTGGCTTTGGCATATGAGATTTTGTCATATAAACTTTGATAACATTGTTAAAGTGAGTAAGTCCAAGACAGTGAGAGGTTTGCCTCAGTTAGATAAACTGGTTAATACTCTCTACAAAGAATGTCAGTTAGGAAAGATGACTTCTTCAACTTTTAAAAGGAAATCCTTTTCAGCAGAGCACTTGTTAGATTTGGTTCATACAGATCTTTGTGGACCAATAAGAACAAAAAGCATTCAAGGTGATAGATATTTCATGATTCTCACTAATGATTGCTCAAGGATGATGTGGGTCACATTATTGAAAGATAAGAATGAAGCTTTTGGTAAGTTCAAGGCATTCAGGGCCTTAGATGAGAAAGAGAGTGATAAAAAGATAAAATGTTTGAGGATAAATCAAGGTGGTGAATTTACTTTTGAGGAATTCACTAGGTACTGTGAAGAGAATGGTATCAAATAGAATCTTTTTGCACCGAGGACACCACAAGAGAATGGTATAGCAGAAAGGAACAACCGGTTAGTTGTTGAAGCTGCTAGGACAATGTTGATACAAGGAGGTGTAGTGAAAACCTTTTGGAGAGAAGCTGTTAGCACAACTGTCTACACAATGAACCGGGTTCTGGTAAAGAGAGGTAAGGAAAAAACACCTTATGAATATTGGTATGGAAGATCACCTGATGTTAGTTATTTTAAGATATTTGGAAGCAAATGTTTTATTAAGAGAGGTAATTACATTAGCAAATTTGAGGCTAAAAGTGATGAAGGTATATTTCTTGGCTATTCCACCAAGAGTAAGGCCTACAAATGTTTCAACAATCAAACACAGAGAATTGTTGAGAGTGTTGATGTTCAAGTGGATGCATTTTCCAAAGTCTCATAAGGAACCAGTTTAGAGAAAAATGATGAAGATCCTTTCATTTTGTTTTTGGAACCAAAAACTGTGAAATTTGAAATCGGCAAAGCGAATTCTGATGCACTTGTCCAACCGGAACAGATAAATTTAGAAGAAGATGATGAAAATGAAGAAGCTGAACCTAAAGGTAATGATCATGTTATTTCTAGATATGTGAGACTGAATAACAATACTGAGCAGATTATTGGAGATAAGGATGTTGGAGTACTAACCAGAAGAAGAATCAGAGAGTTCTTGCATGATCTCCACCATTGAACCAAGAACTGCTAAGGAGGCATTCGGTGATGATCATTGGGTTAAAGCTATGTAAGAGGAATTGGATCAAATTGAGAAGAACAAAACTTAGACCCTAGTACCTTGACCGGTAAATAAGAATGTTATAGGTACTAAAAAGGTATACAGGAACAAGTTGAATGAAGATGGTGTTGTAATTCACAACAAGGCAAGATTAGTCTGCAAGGGTTATGCGCAAGAAGAAGGAGAAGCTTATGGCAAACATTTTGTACCAGTAGCAAGACTGGAAGGTGTCATAACTTTACTTGCATTTACAACCCATAAGAAGTTCAAGGTATATCAAATGGATATTAAGTCTACATTTTTAATGGGATATTGGAAGAAGAGGTATACATAGAGCAGCCATATGGTTTTGACTGATGAATAAGACATGGTATGCGGATTGCATAAAGCTTTATATGGACTAAAGAAAGCACCTAGAGCATAGTATCAAAGGATTCATACACATCTAATGAAGATAGGCTTTTTGAGAACTAGTGATGATAGTAACATATATCTCAAGTCTGAAGGAGATGAAATACTGGTCAGTGAAGTATTTGTTGATGATATTATATTTGGGGGTAATGATGTCATGAGCAATAGTTTTGTCGAGGAAATGAAAAACGAGTTTGAAATGTCTTTAGTAGGGGAAATAAAAAATTTCATAGGCTTGTAGATACAACAAATGAAGAATGGTATTTTCATTACACAATATAAGTACGTGAAAGAGGTTTTGAAGACATTTGGCATGAGTGATTGTAAACCAGTTTGGACACCAATGGTTACAGGTTGTAAGTTTTCCAAGGAAGATGAATCTAAGTCTGTTGATGAGAAGGAATACAGGTCAATGATTGACAAATTACACTATGTTGTTCACAGTAGACTAGACATAGCCCATGTAGTTGGTATAGTTGCTAGATTCTAGAAGAATCCTAAGGAAACACACCTGATAGAAACCAAGAGAATTTTTAGATACCTGAAAGGTACTATTACTATGGATTATGGTATCTGTATGGATGAAACTTTGATTTGAAGGCATACACAGATGCTGATTGGGGAGGAAATGTTGATGACAAGAAAAGCACAAGTGGTGGAGCATTTTTTCTTAGAGGAAGGCTTGTTTCATGGAGTAGTAAAAAGAAGAGCTATACTTCACAATCTACTATTGAAGCTGAGTATGTTGCAGCTTATATGAATTGCACATAGGCTATTTGGATGAGGCACATTTTGGAAGGTTTTACAATGAAGATTTCAGAACCTATAAAGATTTTATGTGATAATACAAGTGCCATTAATATTTCTAAGAATCGTTTTTTGTACGCATGAACCAAGCACATTGAATTGAAGTATCATTTCTTGAGGGAAAAAGTTTAGAGTAAAGATGTTATCTTAGAGCATGTTTCTACCAAGGAACAACTTGCAGGTATTTTTACCAAACCTCTACCTAAGACTACTTTTGAGTATCTTAGAAGTCAGTTAGGGGTTGTCCCTCTTCATGAAGTTAGTTGAGCATGATGTTGACTGCATCAGTCCCTGAATTACTTGCAAAATTTTACAAGGGTTGATGTAGAAGTGGATGTATTCCAGAGGGAGAGCATCAAGTTGCAGTATGTTATTGATGCACAGTAAAAATTTGGCATTATATGTTTTACTTTCAATTTGGTATTGTTGTCAAAGGGGGAGAAGAATTATGTGATTATGAGAAGGAAAACCGATGACAAACTTAAGACAGAGAGAGCATGTGAATACTTGGTAATGTAAACCAGGATTCCTATTCACAATCACAACAAGCAAGCAATGGTGTTGATATCTGTATTGCCATCAATGCTAAAGAGGGAGATTCTTGGCATTTGCATGAAGATTGCATTAATGATATGTTATGTTGTCATTGATGTCAATTGAACCAATAATGATATTGTTGTTATTGTTGATATTGTCTTGTAAACGGTAGGAAGAACTTTGTGAAGGATATTGTAAACCGGTATGTAAGTTTGTGAGTTGAACTGATAAACTGGTGTATAAGGTTAAACCCTTCTATGTTATGTAACCGGTAAACCCTATCAGTTGTTTTTGCTAAACCCTAACCGATTAAGGTTGTCGAATTGGTTATGTTGGTTTATGATTTGATGTTGAGCAGTAATGATGGTGACACGTATGGTAATTGTATGGATACAAGTTCAAATGTTTTGGCGCGTTTGTTTGTTTGTCTAGGGAATGAGAAAAGTGTATTGCATCTGTAAAGCGCGTGATGAGTTACTGAGCTCGATGAAGCGGTAATCAAGGAGCGGTTGAGGTTTTCTTGATTGATGTGTAAAGATTGTTGTGAAATCCAATGGTCATACTTGTACCGACTTGTTTGTAATCTTGATGATGGGAGGATTAGGTTTTTGTTGTGTTACCGACCTAATTGATTTGTATTTAAGGTCGATGAAGTTGTTTTGTTTTAGTGCTAGCAAGAGTTGGTTGAAATCAGTTGAATGTGTGGCTGCCTAACCGGAGAATGAGTCTGCAGTTTGAGTAAAGGTAGATAGAAGCTTAAATGGATCTGATCAAGCAAATGTAGTGCTATTCAGGCAGATCAAGAAACTCCTATTGTTTTCTAACAATTACAATAGAATTGAAATCCCCTAACCAGGTAAGCTCTAATAAGCTTGGTTACTTATTAAATCCTCTAACAAGGTGGTCCATTAGATTGGATTCTCAAATCCTCTACTGAGGTTACTCCTTGTAGGGTATTTGCTTCTAACAAGGTATTTGTAGTCAATCCCTTAACCGGGAAGAGGATCAATTCTTAACATGACTTTTGTAAAAGCTTTAACAGGCTTGGCTCCTAATAGGGCGAACTTCATAAGATTTTAGATATTTTCTCATGAGTCCCATCTCACCATGGTTTTTACCTATTTGGGTTTTCCACGTATATATACTTGTGTCATGTGGTGAATATTTTGTGGTTATGATCTTATTGTTGATTTGATTTAACTATTTCTAACAAGGAATGATAACCGGAAGCATTGAGGAATGAAATATGTTAACATATGATAAAGCATTTGGATGCTTACAAGTTTGATGTTGTTTACTATTAAGTTGTTGTAATAGTCAACCGATATTCTTATGAGTATTGATCTTGACAATGGTATTTCATTGATAAGTTTACTTTGTGTGATTGAGTTTGAGTTTGGGAAGTTTGTATCAGTTTTTCTATTTACTGATTCACCCCCCCTCTTAGTAATATACCAGATACTTATTCTTTTTTCATACCATTAGGCTAAGATATTATCATGAAGAAGGATGGAAGAAGGCCCCAACCGCATAATACCACCCCTCTTCCCACACAACTCCAAGATAACTTTAAAATCACTAGCCATAATCCATGGATGGAAAGGAGACAAACTACTCACAAAGGTGATATGAGACCACAATTTCTTCTTACCATGAAAACTAGTAGGGGCATAAATATTAGTAAGAAGGATGTATTCCCCCGTCTCAAGACTAGATGCTATCCTAGATAAGGAAGATTTGGAGGAAACCCACCATATTGGATGAATCTTAAAGGGGTTCCAAAGACAAGCCACATCTCTAGAGGAACCGTAAGCCCTGATACACAGGCCTCCACTCCTCCCCCACAACTTTGGCATCAAACCAGCCATACTTTCCAAAGATAATTTAGTTTCTGGCAAGAAAATTACATTAGGCAAATGACTCCTTATCAACTCCCGAATAACTTTTTGTCGAGGGCCACTGTTCAAGCCCCTAACATTCCATGAGAGAACAATCATTTGAGGGGATTAGAAAAATGAGAACCCAAAGTCTTTACTGACCCTGACTCAACTAAATTCTCCCCCATCAATTTGATCTTATCTAAATTCTTCTTTCTACAAACCTTAGATATCTTCTCCACATATCCTTTTTCTATATCCCTCTGAAGAAGACCCAGATGTAGAGAGATCTTGTTACTTTTAACCCCAGCAAAGCCCGATTTCTGAATTGGAGGAGAAACTTTCCCATCCGCCATCTTCACTCCAACGTTAGAGAGGATCCCCTCCTAAGCTAAAATCTGCTGATCCGTATCCATTTGTTGGCTCCCAACCTCTTTCTAGGCCTGAGTAGTGTCCAAGTTAACATTAGCAGGTGCCAAACCCAACTCACTTTGATCCAAAAGAAGCATTCTCAGATTCACCTCCTGCTGACTGAGATCATCCAAAGCTTCAAATCAATTAAAGGTATCATCTTCATCTCTCTCCTTCCAAGTCCTCTTATGACCTTGGTTCCTATTCTGATTTTTAACTGGAACAAAACCATCTGCACCCACAACCTCTCTAGACATGGAAGCTTTTCCTTTATCAACCCCAACTATGTTATGGAGGGCTTGCTAAGCCTAATTCTTAGTCGGTTTAGACCTAGGAAATTTATGTTGCAAATGACCATACTCATGACATAGACAACAACAAAAGGGTATAGTCACATAATCAAGCTACTAGACCCAAGAATAAGATCCCACACACATATCTATAGCATCTGGCAAAGGCTTACTTAGATTGGTTTCAACATAGATGCAGGAAAATGTCATTACCTTTCTCCCTAGTGTTTTTGTCGAAGACCCAATAGGTTTCCCAAGAAATGAAGCAAACATGTGCATGACATCCTCTCCACAACATTCTATTCATAGCCAAGGTAGCTGAACCCACACCGCGACACGATTCAGAAGCTCCTTAGAAGGGTTAAATCTTGCATGCCAAGGCTTAATGAACAACCCCACCTGATTGTAAAAGTACAGGCTGCCCTCAAACACCCTATTGCGATCAACCATATAGTTAAATGTAACCATGAAGTAATTGTTCACCAACACCATAATATTCATTTCCCCCTCCGGCACCCAAGTTTGTCAAGCCCAAGTCTCGATAAACTATAGAGAAACCCTCATTCACAAAAATTGACAAAACAACGAATGCTTTGAAAAGTATTGCACATCTTCAATGATCATCTCTGAAAGAATAACCAACTTAGGTCTTTCTTTACAATGCTCTAGACAACCATTAATCTTTGTAATCCGTAAACCATTGGGCATATCTAAGCCAGCAAACCCTAAGTCTAGAGCAAAAATATTATTATCAAAAGTCTTAATACCTTGAAAATGTGACTTCGAGCCTAACACTGCTTGAAAATCCATGTCTGGGGAAACCCCAGAGGCCTCACCTCAAAATGCTGCCATCAAGCCTAGCTAGTAAATCTGAACCCCAAAGAAATTTTGATTGTGAAGGCCCCACACCATAGGGCACCACCTGCCAAACACCCCTTTTGAACACCACCAAAGCAAGAACATAGGCCAAAGACCACCCCACCACTCTAACACTTCACACCCTACAAAAAATCCAAGGAAATTCCTCACAACACACTGCAACAACACAATCCCCTATGTCACCCCATGACACCACCCACACTCACCAACCGATCAAAAAAGGAGATGCAACACAACCCACTCAGAAAAACACATGTAGGAAAAAAGACCAGCCCCAACCCCGACCGATAGCCACAAACTTGCCCCCTAAATCCTTCATCGACCCAACCTCGCACTCTCCACCAAACCCACACCCAAACTCACTACCATGCAGCAAAAATCATCCAATGAGACCACCATGCAAAATCTCGAAGCCCTCATGCAGGCCACGACTTGCAGAAGCACTCAACCATCCACAACGATGCCATCTAATAATATATTTAACATTTTAATTAATATTATATGTAAAAATTATATTATATTAAATAATGTGCATTGAATTTCAAATAATAACTAATCATAAATATAATTTAAATATATTTTTAATAAAAAATATATATATATATATATATATTTAAATAATGAATATAAATAAATACTAAACATATTATATTTTTAATATTTTAATTATCATTATATGTAAAATAATTATCAATGTTGTATTTTTATTTAATAGCTATAAAACATAATATATAATAATATAAGATTTTATTCATTGTTATGTTAGATTATTATAAAAGTTGGTTTGTGTGAGAATTTTTTGGGCACAAAAGTTCACATAAGAATCCTATCAATAGTTATAATGTTTATTTTGATATAATATTTTATTTCTAATTTCCACATGAAAAATTATAGTTGAAAATATTTCAAATACAAATAGTAAAAGAAGGTACATGGAAATATATTATGAATTCAATTTGTCAGATATTATTGTGTGAAATGAATGTGTCATATTATTGTGTGAAATGAATGTGTCATATTATTGTGTGAAATGAATGTGTAGGACAAAGTACATGTCAATTCCATGTGCTAGGTGAGAACAATTCTAAACTTAATCTCTTTTATCAAATTCTGTGAACAAAGAAATATGTTATTTGATAGTTAATAACTTTTGTTTAGTTTCTATTCTTTAAATATTTTAAAATAGATAATATTTATTTATAAATAAGATTAATTTTCAAAATATTTATAAATTTATTAAATTTAATTAAAAAAATATTTATTTATAATTATATTATATTTTATTATATTTTAATTTTATTTTTCTATATTAAGTTATACAAAAATATGATAAAAGAAAAATATTTTACAATTACAAAGAAATGTGTTTATAATAAAATTTTATAAATTCATAAATACCTAATATTCTTACTAGTTTCTTTTACCATTAAATAATTTTTTCTTTTCAATTTCTCATTTCACATAACCATCTCACCATATACATACCCATTATTAATATAAAATATTTAACCCAAAATGCAAATTTAACTTTTATCTTTCTTTTCAATCAATCACTCTTACCAATATTATTAATTTAAATATGATTTCATTCATTATTTATTTAATTAGCATATTAGTAAAAGTAGGTTTTATAAATTGAGCCTTTTATTTCGCTGGACTGTCATACACCAACTACTATGAATATTTTAATTCTAAATGTAATGACTTTTTGGGTAAAAGTACAAAAGTGTGTCACGTCTTAGGCTAACTTATCAACACAAGTGAATTTAAGTAATTCTAATTAAAAAATAATTTTAGTCAAACATATGATCTATATAGATTCATTATAGCTAAGTTATATATGGGCCACAACTTTTTCAATTGGAAGTGTCTACTAAATGGCTTGAAAAAGAGACACTTGGAGGACAAGTGGCAATCCTCAAGGTACCATGTGGAATAGGATTCCACACTTGTCACTAAATCAATGAGACACATATCTTTGGAAAAGACAAGTGTCAAAGAGAGGAGTAACATTTGTCCATAAGGACATGTGTCTATTTGACAAATAACCACCCAAATAACAAATATTCTTTTCCAAATATTTAGAATATAAGGAATGTCCACACACATGTGAAGGAGAGGTTATAAAGGAGAGGGTTGGTTTGAGTGGATAGGGTTGGTTAGAACCCATGGGTTAGGCTAGGATAAGGGTTAGATGAGGGTTTTAGGTTAGAAGATGTGGAGAAATATGATTAATTAATTTAATTAATTGATTCTATAATTAGAATAAAATGACAAAAATTGAATTAAATAATCAAATCATACATTTTATTTATTTATTTATTTTAATTTTTTTATAAAAGTGTATAGAACCACTGAACTATATGAAATTTTAAAAGTTTTTTACAGTGTCTGGTTCAAAAAGCACTGAAGGGAAAGAACCAGTAAGAAAACCCTTCAGTATTGCTTAAGTAACACAAGCCTATTCTACCCAATACCAAATGCCCATTGGCATAGTACATAAAAAAACCCATCCTAATTACATAAGATGCATTAGATATAAAGGAAGCCGCCAACAAAAGCATATATAAGGAAGATTAAAGTATGATCACCGAAGGATGCATATCCATTGCTGCCAAAAAACACCAGTCTGAACCACCCCTGTCTATGAAACACAATTCTCCAAACCACTGGTTAGAATGATACCACATAGCAGAAATGAAACCATAATCAGAGACCTTATCAAAATAAACATTGTGATCAAGCATAGCAGAACCCACACCAAAGAAAAGCCACACCAAATAAGGAGGTTGATGAAGACTACAATTATGCCCTTCTTTACTTCAAATATTCCAAAAATGAGGAAGGGATCTCATCCACACTTACCTCCCGTATATTAGCTTCACTATCAATGGCTAAGTTAGCCAAGAAATCTGCAATCTTATTCACTTCCCTATAACAGTGGGAAATAAAAAAGGAATCAACAAAATAAAATTTTTGCAAAATATGATCAAGTATATATTGTAATTGCCAACAATTCAACTTCTTTTTCATGACACTTTGAATAATAACTATATAATCACCCTCAATTATCAAGTCCTTAATTCCCAAAGATATAGCCATATCCAAACCAAAGGAAAAAGCAAAGAATTCTACACAATTGTTAGACTTGAAACCAATCACATGACAATGAGCCTGAACAAATCTTACCTTATGATCATAAATTACCATACCTGCCCTTGCCAGGCCAGGGTTCCCATGAGAAGCATCATCAAAATTCAATTTAAAGTGCCCTTGCGGAGGAGGTTTCCAGCAAGCAAAATTTCTCTTACTTATAGCATTAGTCTTATTTAAAATAGATCCATGAGAAGGTAAGACTGATAACATTCTCCAAACTTGAGTTACCCTACCATCCCAATGAGAAAAAGAGGTAAGGGTTTCCAAATTATTATAGATAAAAGACAAAGCAACTTCAGAGATGGAAGATTCAATCCTCAATAAAATCTCAGCCAAGGAAGAACTTGTTTGTTTAAAAATCCTATCCAAATCACAATAGATGGAGAAATAATCCAAAGACATGCATAGAAAGATGAGGCAAATAGGAGAGGCTAGGCTATAAAGTGGGAAAGGAGATCCTTACCAATACCAAAGGATAGATTAAGCTTTTCAAACAACCACTGCTAGCAAGCATAGGCAAAATCACAGTAAAGAAACAAGTGTGCAAAGGATTCTAAATTTTTATTACAAAAGACACAAGAAAATATTGTAGTAATACCCAACCTATCCAACCTCATTCCTATAAGGACTCTATCCTACATTGCTAACCAAGCAAAAGCACCAGCCTTTGGGAGGCAAGCCATATGCCAAAACATCTTGTATGGCCAAGTAGATAAATATTTAGCAACCAAGAGAGAATTATAGCCATCCTTAACTATGTACTTACCAGAGATATTCCTTGTCCAAATAAGCTCATCGTCAGCATCAGAAAGAATTATTACTCTCTCCCCCCACATCTTTTCATATTCCAATTTCACATTTTGATCAATATCTAAAACCTCAATTGATTTCCATTTCGCCACACTATACTCAAATTCAAAATAAGCAGCCACAAAGACACCCCAAAGGGAAGAAAGAGTGGAAATTAAAGGAGACCAATCCCTCGAGTTCACCAAAGGGGGATGTCCATTCCAAACTTCCTCCCAAAACCTGACCTTTCTACCATTATGAACAATCCATGAGAGATGAGGCAAAATCATTGATCTACATTTACATAGAAAATTCCAAATAGCTGAACCATATGGTAAATTAGAAACTTGAAAAACATACTCTCTTGGTCTGTTATTTAAATATTTAGCAAACATAATTTGTGCCCAAAAGGAGAATGGTCTCTCATACAATTTCCAAACCAACTTAGCACCTAAGGCTAAATTCTGACTTTCCAGACTCCTAATGCCTGTGCCCCCAAGGTTTTTAGGCAAACAAACTTTAGCCCATGCTACCAGAGGGAGTTTCTTGTTACGTTCTTTATTATTACTCCAAAGGAAGGACCTAAGAGTATCTTGCAAACTAACAAGAACCGCTTTCAGAGACTGCAAAATAGACATGAGATAAATAGGAACAACATTTAGGACAGACTTAATAAGAACAATCTTACTAGCCAAAGATAACCATCTATGATTCCAGGATAGGATCCTTCTAGAGATAACTGAAATGATCTTATCCCAAAACTCAACTCTATCCTTCTTAATGAAGAAAGGTATACCAAGATAAGAACAAGGAAGATTTTCAGATGCAAATCCCCAAAAAATCTTCAATCTATCCTGAACCAATTGTGAAGCATGAAGGAAAAAAATCTTTGACTTATCAACATTAACTCTCTGACCAAAAAAGGATGCATAATTCTGTATTATCCCCTTTTATCACTCTTGCCTCACCCAAAGAGGCCTGACCAAATAACAAGGTATCATCTGCAAACAAGCAATGCGAAATTCTTTGTGGAACATTACGAATCCTAATTCCCTTCCAAAGCCCTCCCGACTTAGTGGATCTTATAGCCCAACTGAACATTTCAGCTAGAAGAATGAACAAGAAAGGAGACAAGGGATCCCCCTACCTCAAACCCCTAGAAGAGGAGAAAAAACCACAAGGGGAGCCATTAATTAGAACTGAGAACCTTGCAGAATAAATACAAGCACGAATCCATTTGACCCATGCCTTGGAAAAGCCCAATTTAAGTAGAACAACACACAATGCCCCCCATTCTACTCTATCATATGCTTTCATCATATCTAATTTGAGGATCATGGCCAAGATTCTCTGAGTAGAAATAGAATGCAGAACCTCATGTGCCACTATAGCTCCCTTTGTTGTCTCCCTTCCTAGAACAAAACCACCCTATTCTAAAGAAATGATTCTAGGTAGAATTTTAGCCAACCTTAAAGAAATAGCCTTGGTAAAAATCTTGTACAATATATTACATAAAGCAATAGGGCGAAAATCAGCAAATGTCTTGGTAACCTCTTTTTTAGGAATAATTACAATCATTGTAGTATTAAGCTCTTTCAAAATAGACCTATTCCTTCTAGCTTCCTCAAGGGCCAATAAAACATCATTCCCCACAAAATCCCAACATTTCTAAAAAAATAAAGGAGTAAATCCATCTGGTCCCGGAGCCTTATCAGGGTTCATTGCAAAAACAACATTCTTAACTTCATCCAAAGAAAAAGGAGACATCAACATTTTATTATCTTCCGAAGATACCAAAGAAGGAATATTAGAATAAATTAATATTAAATAATGATAATTATGATAATTATATAGTTATATTTTTATATTATTCTTATATTATTTTTTATTTTTATTTTCTTATTAAACTCTTTAGAAAAATATTTTTTTTAATATTATATTTCAATCTCCCATCAACATAATAAGTAGTTATAAAATCAATTAATACTATAAATAGTATCTTTAATTTAGCATAGGGTTAGTCATTGGGTTATTTTTTTCTTGCTTCTTTTTATTTTTTGGTTTTTGTTTTTTGTGATATTTTTTTTTAATTTCTTTTCATTTTTGGTCCATCTTGTCACACCCCTTTTCTTTTCAACCACACATTATCTCCCTTCCTCTTTATTTTTTATTTTTTATTGTAACTAGTCATTTTTGTTTTCTTTAGTTCTCTATTATCCTAACAATGGATCATAAGTGTGATCTAAAATGTTGATGCAAAAAATTACACATAGTCTAATTTAAAAATAGTAACAACCACGATTCAAAAGTCTTGAACTTCCATATTTTCTTACATGCATCCATCGCATAACTTGATCAAATGTTATTTTAGTGCTCTTATAAAGTGTCTTGTGAATATGAGGTGATTCATATCAATGTTGGGATCTATTTTGATTACAATATTTGTAAAGTAATAATAAGTTCTTCATGAATTTTTACATGTATCAACAAATTTTCTTATTGAACATCTCAAAATATGACCCCTTGAGTCTCCTTAAGGGTTTGGTTTTTCAATGCCAAAATGATTTTGTGAAAAGTTTCTCATATTTACATAATTCAAGAAGTGACATGGCATTTTCATATCGATTCTAGACCTAGATTGACTTTTGAAAAGAAAAAAACCTTAGAAACATTACATTATTCCTTCATTGTATATTCTAGAGTTTTTAACCAAAAGTTTTAAGTTCTTTTTCTTTCTGTTTTTATTGTTAATGCTATTTAAACAATTGCCACATAGTGATGAGTACTTGCCATTTTAATATTATAGTAAAAAGGAAAAAATAATATTGTAGTAATTAAACTCTAATATGAAAAGTAAAATGAAAAAATACATTCACTATTCTAAATATAATAGAAGTAATAAAACATACATTCATATAATAATATAAATATAATAACTAAGTTTTTGTTGTTGCTTGTTAGATGATGCAAACTGTAAAAGGATATAAATGCACGTGATTTTTTTTTAAATAGTATATTTCATCAACTAATTATTCATTCACGAATTTTGTTAATTTTTCATAGCAATTAAAACTAAAAATTTGTCGAAACGTGACAGGTAGTAATTAAAATTAAAATAATAGAGGAATGAAGTGATGGATTTTACTTGCGACAAGTGACACATTTAATTTATAACTACAAGTCAAACATTGATGGAATAAATCAATGTAGAAAATGTGGACGTTTGTTAGTTTTTATGAAAAAATATTTCCTATAATTTGTCTCAAAATGTGTTTTTATTATAGTGGATCTATAAAATTCGTCTATAAGAGCCAAATTATTTTGACCAATCAAATAGTAGTAAAATATTTTCTAATTTAAAAAAATATAAAATATGTATATAAACTATACAAAAATTTGATTTTTTATTAAAATAGAAAAAATACTAGATTTTTAATTGGTTTAAATTCATTGGAATAGTGCTATGCCTAATGACAAGTACTACTAATTGATTCATAGCATTTTTTAATTTTGACCTTCAACTCAAATCCCTAGTTTTCATCACTACAATCTCGTAGCTCCCATACATTCTTCAAGAATAATAATAATAGTTATGTATTTGTTATTTAAAAGTTAATATATGTATTTTTTATTGGTAACACATGAATTAGCATTTATGAAAATAGTGCAAACTCATGATCTTAATAGTCTAATGGGGACATCACTTTGGATCCTCTTGGGATTTGCGCCAAGGTGATCCCCTTTCCTTACCTCTTCATTATGATGGCTAAAGGCTTGGGGTGATTTATCTCTTCTCCAGTAAGACATGGTATTATTGAGGGTTGGAATTGGGGCAATACAATTCCTCCCTACTCACATTTGTAGTTTGTAGACGACATTGCCTTGACGGGTTTGGCTAAGGTTAAGTAGGTTGTGAGTTTTATATCGGACTTGGACATATATTTGGCTACTTTGGGGCAAAGGATTAATGAAGGTAAGTCATCTATTTACTTCTGTAACACTCCTAAACTGGTATAGAACAAGATTGCAAGAATTTCCAAGTTCCAGGTTGGATCTCTCCCCTTCATTTATTTTGGCATCCCTATTGTTATTGGTTTAGTCCCTAAGGGATTTTGGCAGGATGGCCTAGAAAAATTTCATAGGAAAGTCTCCCACTGGATTCATAGATGGCTCTCTGTGGCTGGTCGCGTTACCCTGCTTAAGTCTGTGATCTAAGATCTTCCTTTGTATAGAAGTTTTGTGTAGGTTGCTCCTTCCAATTTTATCTAGGAATTCGATGCTTTGTCCCGTTGATTCTTATGGGCTAGAAATTTAGGAATGAGGAAATGGAGTTTGGTTAAGTGGACTTCGATTTGTAGGCCGAAGCGAGTTGTGGGCTTGGGTCTTCATCGGACTTCTGTTGATGCTCAAACTTTGGTAACTAATATTTATTGCAGATGGTGTTGCTACTAGGATCAAAATTCGACCAAGATACTTAATCTGAAGTATCTGGATGGGGTTGCAAGTACTGATGTGCCTCGGTACAACATTGAAAAGAAGGGGTCCATGATTTGGAACACTCTCAAAAGAGGGGCACTTCTTATTAAAATGGGTCTATTTTGGATTTGCAACAAAGGTTCTAAAGCCCTCTCAATCTGTCAACTCATCCCCATTTGAGATATCTGTGTGATATCTTTATGGCAGCTAGATGGAGTAGAGTGTAGGAATATAAGATTTTTGAGTGGCATGGACAAGTTAAATCAACTAGATGGAAAGGGCCGGAGGAATGGCCTCTAGGAGAATCAATTGAGGATAGGCATGAGATTCATAGTATCTTAGTTGGTAGAGCCTGCAGATCACTGGAAGCGAGGGGTTGCCTCACCTGGGGCTTTGACCCTAAGGGGAAATACACTATTACCTTGGGATATTAGGAGCTAGACAAACAAGTTTATGGGTGTGCAAAGATTTCATGGTGGAAGTAGGTGTGGAATAGATTTTCTTGACCTAAATTTAATTTTTTCTTATGGTTGGTTACTTGGAGTTGCTATCTCATGTGGAAAAATTTGAGATGGAGAGGTTTTCTTGGTCCCTCTATGTGTTTTCTATGTCAACAAACTGAGGAAATTTCTTCTCACCTTTTCTTCTCTTGCCCTTTCTCTAGGGAAATATGGCATTGTTGGTGGCTAGTTTGGCAAAAGTCTTGCTTCCATTTGTCCTCTTTGGTTGAGTTCTGGGACTAGGTGGGGGCCGCTCCACCCAAGACCTCATTTCTTCATATTGTTTGGGACATAGGTCCTTCTTTTATTTTATGGCATATTTGGTTAGAAAGGAATAGATGAATATTTCAAGGGAAAGGAATGTTAAGTCATCAATTGTGGATACAATTATGAGTAGCTTGCAGGAAACTATCATGTCTAACTATGAAATGTTTGGCCCAGTGGACGATAGTGATCAGACGAATATCCAGAGGTTGGGTTTGGTTGGATGTCAGGGCATGAATCCCCCTTGTAGGGATGGCTCACATACTGGGAAAAAGGTTAGATGTGATGGGTGTTGGGTGCCATCCTCTTTGGGGGTTTTGAAGATAAACATTGATTGTTCATCACATGGCAATCCAGAGCATGCTATAATTGGGGGAGTTGGTAGAGATAACAATGGTGTGTTTCAATTCTTCTTCTCCTCTTATAGGGGGAATTCGAACAATAAGTTGATGGAGGCCTTGCCAATTATTTATGCTTTAGAGAAGGGTTGCTTCTTGGGCTCAAGGAAAATGATTGTTGAGTTGTATTCTCAGATCATTGTGGATATGTTATCCAACAAGCAACTGGAGGGTGTTGGTTGGCATTTGCCTCATGTTCCAAGACAAATTTTTGAGATATGTGGTTCTTTGGACTTTGTTACCCTTTGTCATGTTCCTCGAGAATGGAATAAGGTGGTAGATTGCTTGGCTCGATGGGCTTTAGAGAAAATTGGTTAGTGGGAGGTGGAGGACTGGAGCCAATTGCCCTTGGATAAGACTCATGGATTTACTTATACATGTGGAGGACATGTGTAGACATATGGGTAGGTGGAGTGAGACTTGATTCTAGAGTATTTGTTTTTTGGCTTTATGTGGTTTCCTGATCTATTTTCTCTGTAATGACTTCTTTTGATTAATAAATTTTTACCCCTTTGAAAAAATAAAATGTTAAATTATTATTTTATTAGTCCTTGCTTATATATATATAGGCAAAGTCACTATCCTATATTTGACATTATTTATGATATTAGAGGATAATAAAAAAATTACATAAACAAAATTAATTTTTTAAAATCTTTTTAATATGTTTTTTTTTGTATTTTTAGCTTTTTTACTATGATTTAACTTGTAATTTTTAATGTAAAAGTTAAAATGTAAATCGTATCAATTTTAATATAGTTTATTTTATTTTATTTTTATTCTTTTATTTGAATTATATTTATGTTCAATTTTATAATTAAAAAAGTATTTGTTAATATTGAATTTATCTTTCAATTAATGTTATTATTGCTTGTAACATCAATATTTAAAATTATTATATTTTTTTTATATTTAAATTTAGATTAAAAATATAATTTTATTAACTAATATAATATTATAAAATATAATAATATGATGTAAACATGCTACATTTAAAAAAAACTAAATCTTGATATAATATTATAATATTATATAGCTAAATGTTATATATTTAATTTTTATATAAAATTATTATCCGACTATATTTATTTCATTTTTAAACTATATAATATAATTTATACTTACTATTATATACAATATTTTAATATTATAAATTATTATATATTATACTATATTATATACCATTTCCTATATATTTATCTCTCCTTCTTTATGTCTTTGTCTTTCTCTATCTTCATCCTACTCCCTTTATCTATAGACATGTGCCCCTCTATTCATTTATGTCTCTCCTCCTTTGTCCCTCTTGAACTATTCTTAGGTCTCTATATCTATATCTCATTGTCTCTTTATCTCTATCTCTCCATACTTCTTGTCCCAGATCTACCTTTATCTCAATCTTGTTATTTCATCCTCTCTCTCTCTCTCTCTCTCTCTCTCTCTCTCTCTCTCTCTCTCTCTCTCTCTCTCTCTCTCTCTCTCTCTCTCTCTCTCTCTCTCTCTCTCTCTCTCTCTCTCTCTCTCTCTCTCTCTGTGTGTGTGTGTGTGTGTGTGTGTGTGTGTGTGTCGGTAAGTGCACAAAGATGGTGGTCAAAAAGGGGGCTATAAGTGGACACGTTTTTTCAAAAATTAGGTGAACTTGAACTTGGAGGAAAAATTTGGAAGTCATCCACTCAAGATATGAAGATAATCAAAGAACAAATATTGTAGTACTTAGAATCTAGTTTCCAAACTACTAAACTTTTTCAAAATTTGATAAGATTAAGGGGGTCAAATAATTCGTGCACGAAAAACAGACCCTGATTTTTTCTAAAAAACATATCATAGTGTCTAACATGTGCATCAAAAAATTCATAGTTAGATTTAGTATTTTGACAAATCCTTTGGCAGAAAGATAGTTAAGAGTGAGCACAAGAAGTTGTGTATTTTTTTGTAATTGTTTGGTGAGTATTTTATTTTTATGATTTTTCCAATTGAGCACATCCTGAAAATTAGGTAGTTGTTCATGCGTGCAGGTGTTGTCTTTACTATAAACATTGCATACGTGGTAATAAAGCTAAAACAATGTGCACATGCTACTTTTGTTAAAAATTTGGGAGTGTGTATAATATGTATAATATGATATTGTTTATATAATGTGTATATACATATAATATATAATATATTAAGTATATATACACACATATGTGTGTATGTATGTGTATTGCCTCCCTCTCCCCCCCTCTCAAGTGCGTACATGGTGTCTCTCTCTATCTCTCTCTCACCCTCCCTCTACCTCTCTCTCTAGGTCTCTCCCCTTCTCCCTTCCTCCATACCCCACCCCTCTCTCTATTCTTCTCTCCCTCCCCATTCTTTCTCTCTCCCTACCCCCTTTATCTCCCTTACTTTATATTGTTGTATTGCAATTAGGTCTTAGTGGTCACCATTTGGATGAACAATAGACCTAATAATCCCAAGGTCCATAGTTTGAGCTCAAGAGGATATGATTTCCTTGGTAGACTTAGCATTTGACTCAGTGTACAAAACCCATTGTGAATCATCTCTCTCTCTCTCTCTCTCTCTCTCTCTCTCTCTCCATACCCCATCCCTCTCTCTTTTTCTCTCCCTCCCCACTCTTTCTCTCTCCCCCTCTCCCCCCTCTCTCTCCCTCTCTCTCCCCTCTCCCCCTCTCCCTCTCTCTCTCCTCTCTCCCTCTACATCTCTCCCTCTCTCCCTCCCCCTCTCTCTCCTCTCTCCCCCTCCCTCTCTCCTTCTTCCTCTCCCTCTCCCTCTCCCCCCTCTCTCTCTCCCTCCATCTCCCTCTCTCCCCCTCTCCCTCTCTCTCCCTCTCTTCGTCTCTCCCTCTCTCTCTCTCTCCCTCCCTTTCCCTCTCTTTCTATCCCTCTCTCTCTCTCTCTCTCTCTCTCTCTCTCTCTCTCTCTCTCTCTCTCTCTCTCTCTCTCTCTCTCTCTCTCTCTCCCTCCCACTCCCCCCCTCTCCCTCTCCTTGCCCCTCTCCCTCTCCCTTCCCCTCTCCCTCTCCCTCCCTCCTTTTTTCTTCACATTTTCTTTACTACAAATAGCGTGTATGGGGTACTGAACCTATTAGTTTGCTTCCCTGACATAACATTTTTAAGTTCTAGGAGCATGTACATGATATTTATGAGTTCTAAGTGTGTACAGGGTGAAAAAAATACCATTGGGCTTGCAAACATTTTAGGGACTAACAACACATTCATGTTTATTAATAGACCGCGTACGCGGTACTTAGACATAGTTTTAGTTGCCCAAGAGCCTCAATGGCCTCAAAAGAAGTTTTTGAGGTCATTGAAGGCTCCACTGCAACTGTGTCTGCACTTCTATCACTGTTTTATACATAGAAGTGAATTTTTTTTTTGCATGATTTTAAATGATTGAATTGTTGTTCTTATTAATTTTGTCAATATTATTGTCATTGATTCAAAAAAATAATGATAAGATGCATATTTATGGTTATTTGAATGTTTATGAACTTTTGTTTACATATATATGTAATATGATTCTATTTAGGACAACTGATATCAACCATGTGAAAGAACAAGTGAGGAATGATGTAACAATGAGAGACTGAAAAGGAAAGACAAAGGCAACGTATACAGAAATTATGTGACATAAGAACAATGGGACAAGAAGGTATGTCATCCTCAACATCTCAATTCGATTTACCAAAAGAACATAATGCACCTAATGCAATTGAAGAAGAGACATTTGATTTACCATATGAACCTAATCCAATTGAAGAAGAAACCACATTGAATAATCAATTAAATGATGAACGTACACCTGGTCTATTTGATGAATTTAATATACACAATGCACAAATGCACTGATGTTAACACCTCCTAGAATCATTCGTAGGAAACCAAAGTATCTAATTGACATTGATGAGAATATATTGAAGCCAATGCCCGATAAAATGAATGAACAAACTTGTAGAAGAATGGTTAAAATAATATGGTAAATCTATTTTGAAAACTTAAATCAAACCGCAAGATGTCAATTAATTGTTCAAATGATTAAAATTTTGAATTTTAGAGAGACAATGAAAATTCTAGGCCTAAGATCATCTGAAAGTAACAGCAAAAAAACTATTGTGAGAAATCTATTTGATGAATATCAAGCTATTGGTTCAAAATCATGTACTAAATATTTGAATATTACTCATCATGTCATTACATCAACCATAATGAGCAAGAAAATAAAAAAAGATCGTTTGATAAGCAAAACAAGTAATTCATTAAATGTTAGTAGAAAAATATTAAGTAAAGCTTTATAGAGGTAGAAAAAAATAGAGAAACCTAACAATAATTATCTTTGGGCATTCTCGAGTAGACTACCACACAAAGACAAGGTTGTTGTTGATGCACTAAGAATATTAATTGAAATTTTTTGGCATGGCAACACAAGAGTTTCGTCCAACCAAAGAGATGTTGTTAGAAGATGAATTGGGTCTACAAATCATGAGCCACATGCCAAACACCATTTGGATATGACTCAAACAAAATTTTATGAAAGATTCCTTGAAAAGTTTCCTAAAATAAGAATTTCTCAAAGATTTTTTGAAATGACAAAACCTTTTTATATTCAGATTAATCATGTACGCACCACGTGTTGTTGTAGGATGCATATTGAATTTTCCATGTACTATGATATTTTTTGTCATATTTGTTCTACTTTGCACACTAACAATGTTTTGCAGGAATGCAATATACAAGCACCTCCTAAGTCGGTAAGAGAATTTATTTCAACTGTGTTATGTAATAGACATGATGGTTGCATTTATTATAAGATGCCTTGTTTGGAAGGTTCTTATGCTATATGTGGTGGTTTACAACATTTACCAAGATGTGTACATTTGGAGAGCACACATGAAATTGGTAGGAATCTAGTTTCTTTTGGAAAATACAAGACACTCACATATGGAGTTAAAGATAGAAAAGATTTGAAGAGATGTGAGTTAGTGAAAAATGATATATGTGTAGCTTAATTTATGAAAATGTTTCAAGAGAAACTAGTTTATGAGTACATAATACATACACATAGAGCTCGATGGTTAGATGCGAAATTCAAGTTATGTAAGGACACATTTCATCTTGGGACCATTGTCTCTATTTTTTATTTTGCTGAAAATTATACACTACAACCTCAAAATGAAGTGCAAACTATGTATTATCGTTCTACACAAGTTTCTATTTTTGTACAGATAACATTCATGCATGTAGATGATAGCACAAAGGAGGATAGAAAGGTTGTAAGAGAGTATCACTTCTACATAAGTGATGATCGTACTCATTCATCAGATTTTGTACAAGGATGATTTAAAGTTTTCTATGATAATTTAAAGGAAATAAACATACAATACAATCGACACTTAATATGGTCAGATAATTGCACCGCACAATTCAATAATGCAAGGATGTTTTATTCGTTGACAAAGGATGCATATGAAAAGTGGTGTACAACATTTTTGGAATCACTGAGGCTGGACATGGTAAGGGAGAGCACGATGGTGTACGAGAATGTGTAAAAAGAGCCCTAGCTAGAGAAGAATTGAAGTACAAAGGTGGTGTTGAGTTGATAGATGCAGAAATAATTGTGTGATGGTGTAACTCTATGATCAGTCTAGGTAATCCAGGTACATCAATGGTTCATAGATATTTTTGGTTGATCACTGAATCTAACATTGAAAACTATCTAGATTGTTGTACAGTTGCAGGATCAAGTGACACGCGCTCATTTATGATTTCAAATGAAAGTTCACTAGTAATTTATACAAGACAGATGGTATGTTTTTTCTCTTCATGCATGTATTGTTTGTGGGAAGAATTTGAATCAAAAGAGTGGGTTTACAAATAGTCTTGTAGACCATTGGTTCCCATTGATACATATTAAATTCCCAAAGTACTACAATTGAGCTGGATGGAGACATCAGTGGAGTTTGACCATTTATCTGACCTAGTGGATTCAAGCAATTTTTTGAGTTAATCTTTTTGCAAGTATTCTTTTTGGTTCATTTTGGTGTATATCACACTTTATTTTTGGTATTAATTATCACTTTATAAAATGCAAGTCATGTGTATGCAGTTGTTGCAGAAGAGAATAATGAAGAAGGAACATATTACTATTTGTGTCGTTGTGCTGAGCCTAAAAGAAAATTGACAACCACAATCATTGACAGAGAGGGTATTGAGTACCCAATAGGGTCTGTTGTTGTGACAGGAACATGGCTTAGGAGATAGCCTATAGAGAATTTTGATGTTTGGTTGTTTGAGGACTTTGAAACACACAGACATATTCTTCATTTCTCTAACCTTGTTGTTGCAACAAATATTCATTTGATGAAGTATCGTGGTAGACCTCATAACAAGATTTTATGGAAAGTTCATGAATTTGACCACAAGGCAATACTTGACACAATATGAGTTAGAGCTGATCTTGAAGGCTCACTTGATTGATTCTACGGTTCAGAGTAGAATGATTTTGAGAATTTTGTATATATCATCGACAAATTGTTCTAAATTCATTTTTTGCATATATAAATGCCCATGAGTTGATTTGTACATTTTTAGGGGCATAATTTTGTATATTTAAATGTCAATGAGCTGATTTGTACATATTTATATGCCAAATTTTGTATATTAAAATGATGATGAGTTGAATCACACATATTGTAATGCCAAATTTTGTATAAAATCCCATGAGATGATTTGTAAGACATTTTTTTGTATATTAAAATAGCCAAGAGCTGATTTGACCATATTTAGAGGCAAATTTTTGAATAATATATGACAATGTTTTGAGTTTATGTGATGTGGTAAGGTCAATCATGACCATTATTGATAAGGTCAATCATGAGAATTCCTAATTCTTGTATAATCAGGGATAATTATTTGAGTCATTATTGGGTCATAGGAGTCATAGATTGAGTCTAGATACAATTTGAGCAAAAAATGTCATTATTGTCAAAAACGTTGTCAAGCAACTTCTACATCACATCGGTAGGGTATGACTCTTGATGTTACGATGCTTTGGGATGCATGAGAGGAGAATGCCTAGCATAAACCTTCCCACCCAAACCTATTCATGATGTCGGTTTGTGCACACGATGAACCGAATCAATTCTTTCCTATCTTGCAACTTTACATTGCATGCAACTAATGGTTTTTGCAGCACGCAAAAAAATGCTGCCAATTGAAAATGGCTTCGAGTCATCAGAAACTGAGATAGTCCATTGTAGAGGATCCTCACATAACCCCAGAGGTTCAAACAGATCAATCATATGTTTCCTAGATTGGAAGAAACAATCCATCAAAGTTTGACAATTTTTTGGACTCAGGGCACTTGAGAGATTGCAGTGGTAGGGTATGACTCTCAACATTCCAATGCTTTGGGATGCATGAGAGGAGCATGCCTAGTGTAAAACTTCCCACCCAGATGTGCTCATGATATCATTTTGTGCACATGAGAAACCAAATCAATTCTAGCCTATCTTGCAACTTCCAATTGCATTCAACTGACAATTTTTGTAGTAGGCAAAAAAATGCTACCAATTGAAAATGGATTCGATTCGTCATAAACTGAGATAGGACATTGTAAGGGATCCTCACACAACCCCACAAGTTCAAACAGGTTGATCACACATGTCCTAGATTGGAAGAAACAATCCATCAAAGTTTGATAATTTTTTGGACTTAGGGCATTTGAGAGATCACATCAATAGGGTATGAGTCTTGACATTCCGACGCTTTGAGATGCATGAGAGGAGAATGTGTAGCATAAACCTACCCACCCAGATGTGCTCATGACATCGGATTGTGCATATGATGAACTAAATCAATTCTAGACTATCTTGCAACTTTGCATTGCATGCAATTGACAATTTTTGCAGCAGGCGAAAAAATGCTACCAATTGAAAATGGCTCCGAGTTGTCAGAAACCAAGATAGGCTATTGTAGAGGAGCCTCACGCAACCCCACAAGTTCAAATAGATTGATCATATGTGTCTTGTATTGGAAGAAACAATTCATCAAATTTTGACAATATTTTGGACTCAAGGCACTTGAGAGATCGCGCCGGTAGGGTATGACTCTCGATTTCGACGCTTTGGGATGCACAAGAGAAGCATGCCTAGCATAAACCTACCCACCTAGATGCTTTTGTGACATTGATTTATTCACACAATGAACCAAATCAATTCAAGCCTATCTTGCACCTTTGACAACTTAGACAACAATTGAGCAACTTTTACATCTTTTATCCAAATGAAGCTAAAATTTGACAACTTTTACAACTTTTACAACTTTGCCAACTTTGATGACAATTGAGCAACTTTTACAACAATTGAGCAACTTTAACATCTTTGATCCAAATGACCCCAAACACGAGAACCAAAATATGACCATTGTGAGCATGAGGGTGATCTCACACCACACACATTTTGTTGTTTATATTCTTATTGTTGATTACATAGGCAAATATTCATTACAATTTATAAAAGGGCAACCACCAAATACAACAAATACACAATAATGAACTGAATACAAGGAGTTTTGTAGGGTTAATTCAACATTCTAAATTTTTTATCAAATCATATTCCATGATTGCAATGTTTTATATCATAGATTTTTGTTGTTTATATTCATATTGTTGATTACATAGGCAAATGATCAATTAAGTCTATAAAAGGGCAGCCACTAAATACAACGAATACACAATAATGAACTCAGTAGATATTTATTGGATTGAATATCAACATTTATATATATATATATATTAAAAAAAGGTAGGTTTGCCAAGTCAATACAAGTACTACAAAAATGTGGCATATGCCATGTCCAAAGCGATATACAATAAAAATGTAGAATATATCTACTTGTATTGGTCATTCTATGACCACAAATAACACTATATGATCCTAAACTTGTGGTGGATCATCAAAATTGAGCCTCTTTGATGCAGCATGCAACTATGTAGATGGCTGCAAAACAACAATTCAAAAGCCAAGTTAGAATTCTTTTGTAGAAAATAGTTCATAATTAACAACATAACTATGCATTTAACTCTAATTTCTTTACAATTGAAATGTAGATTACCTCATCGGTTGATCTCGGATCTAATGTCTTCGCTCTCCTCTCCTTGTCAGTCTTATCTTGAAGACAAACTTAAAAGGATCCACATTATGGCCGAATCGCAAAGGGGGCTATTGTAGATTAAATGTACAATTAATACAATGTAATAACATAAATACATCAAAAATACTTAAAATATATAATGTAGAGAACAATGACATGTCAGTGATTGAGATGCTTCTCCAATGGACTGAGGATGGCTCACCATCGATGGAGAAACTGTTGCTATTACCTATACAAAAAATGATCAAAGAGTAAATGCAATTAATATAATGATAAGTATTGTCGGTTAAAAAAATTTAATGTAATATATCAAACAAAAGTGTATCGGATCCTAAGATGCTTCTCCAGTGCACAGAGGAGGGCTTGCCATTGATGAAGCAGCTATGGATATTTCTTGTATGAAAAAATTATAAGATTAGAATTTATCACAAGTTTACATGTTCATGTGCATATAATAATGAATCAAAAAAATAAAATAGAGATACATACCTCTGCCCTCTCTCTATCCACGGGCAAATCAGGTGCATTCAACAAATCCACATAGCTCAATGGTCATTGTACATATAAAAAAGACAAAAAACACTAATCAATCTACAAATCCCAACTAAGATAATTTAAATATTTTCAAACAATTGCACAACTAAAAATAAGTTCAATTACCTTCTTCCCACATTTTGGTGTCTTCGAGGAATTCTTTTTCTAAGGACGAGGCCTAGATGCGAAGGGGGTACCCTAAAAAAACAAAATTAACATGAGATATTATTACAAATAATATATTAAACATAATTTTAAAAATCTAAAATGAAATGACTTGCATAAATTCCATCAAAACAATAAATAAAAAAACATGTAGAAAATATGATACCGTATAGCCTTGTAGGCCAAAATTGATCGCTGAGAGCATAATGTCAAGAATCTAGGACATTTGGTCCCCTGCCAAAACCTACAAACCAAAAATTGGACCAAGCATTAAATATAGTTAGTATATCTTGTAATTTGTTTGAATTCAAAGTGTACTATTCTATTTTAACATGTTACAAAATTTATACCTCAGGCGTCGAAGTTGCAACTGTAGTAATTGTAGGAGGAGTATGGGATATCATTGCTGCATCCTGAAATGCATATTATTTGTATCAATTTAAATCAATGTATAAATAAAAATTCATTTATGTAATTATAAATTTAAAGTGACTGATAAATAAAATGCTATGAATTAAAATCAATGCACCTGTGTCTGCGGCTGATGGCCAAACAACAAGTTCATCAACTCATCTATCAGCGCCACATCCTCAACCGTGCGGGTCTAACATCTACTCGTACAAATCATGCATGAATAAGATGTGGATCCATTTGCAGTTGCCTCATCATCCGTCCTTGTGCATATCCCTGAGCAACTGACACACATATGTTGAATGGGCTCTTTGTCGCCACCTGGAACAACTAATGGCTCATCATCCAGTACAAAAGGGTGTGCTAATTGTGTCCCATATTGGATGATGGCACTAGTCAATCTTGTGGCCACCTGAAGAGTCTATAGCTCCATCAACTCTTTCAGCTCTACTGGGACAACCTAATGTACCTTGGGTTAGGGTGCTATGGGGCGGCAACTCTTCGGAGCTAATCGCCTATGAGCTCCAGGTCTATCTTGGGCAAAGCCACCACCTCTACCAAGGAACTCTTGTTAGATAGTTCAAGTAAATAGAACACAACTAAGTGGGGGGTTGTTAGCATTCTGCACTCAGATGAGAATAGTTGATGTTGTCATTGATGGCAACCAACTAGTAATATGGTTCACAGCTCACGTCGGCAACAAACATCATCTACCGACACCAATAGGCACAATAAGATTATTCTTACTAGCACCCACTCTACATCGATAGAAGATCTTATCGACACCCCAGCCGACATGGAAATTATATTGTTTTGTATTGTAATTATATTGTATAGCTGACATGATGTATTGTAAAGACTCATATATGTATGAGATCTTATAGGTCATTTTGTAAGTGACATAGGTATGTGAAAAGTGTGTTAGGTATATGAAATATGTATAGGTGATTAATGCAAGTGGATTATGAGAGTGAATATCTGTATATGCATTTTGATGTAATATTTTGATAAGTGAATAAGAGCAGAGTAGAGCGAAGAAAGGTTTATGGCATAGGTATTTGACAGAGCTTAAACCGGTACTGAATCAAGCATTGTAGATGCTATTTTGAGCATTACATTATCATTGGATTTAATCATCCAATTTTTTAGTCAGTGTGACTCCTTTTTGTGATTGAGCAGTGAGCTCTAGGCTATTGGCCTTCCTACATGTGCAGGCCCCTATTGTATCAGTAATATTTATTCATATTGGCCAATGAGTAAATATTGTGGGTCACAAATCCCACCGAGCTTTTTCCCCTACTGGGTTTCCTCGCCAAAATATCTTGTGTTATGGTGTGCATTGATGTTGTCTCTCTCATTTCTCTTTATTGCTTGTTTACCGGTACATTAATTTGGGTTGTAAAGTTGCAAACAAGTAATATTTCATTCACTGGTTAGACACTGATTCACCCCCCCTCTCAGTGTCTTTGGGACTGATCAAGTATCTAACAATTGATATTAGAGCCTAGTCCTCTATTTGCAAAAGCCTAATAACTTGAGGAAGATTTTGAAACCGGTATCAATGGAAAGATTGAGACAACAGTTGGAAGGAGCTCTCGAAGATTTTGATGCAGAAAAATTGAAGAATATCAAACTAGAAGATGAACTCAGATCTACTCGGGAATTTATCAAAGCACTTCAAGATAACCTAGTTATAGCAAAGAACAAGAGATAAATAATTATATGTGCAATTGCAAAATCAATATGATGAAGAAAAATAAACTCTTAGAGATATTATAGAAAAATTGAGACAAGAGAAGAGTAACATGAAGAATTAGATGCAATATTTAACCGTGAGACTATGCAAAGATATTGAAGATAGAAAGAGGAATGAGGAAGATTTGGCCAGAAGACTAAATGAAAGATTAGATGAATCTCAAAGGCTTAGTTATGAAAATGATATGCTCAAAATTGATTTTATTCACATGCAACATGACAAAGATGAAATTTTGAGACAAGTTAGCACTTTGTGTAAATGTATTGTAATTTCCAATTTAATGGACAAGTTATATGCAGGATGGTGTATTTTAAATTTGATATTATGCCTATGACACTAATATTGCTATCTTTCTTTTACTGCAGGTAAGGAGGATGAACATGTATCAATTTCAATGTCATCTCCTTTGATTGGAATGATGTATAAATAGTAGGGTGGCCACGATCAAGTGGCACCTTGATCAGACATGTCTTTTAGACATGTTCGACCAAGATGTCACTTGGTTGTGACCCCTACTAACAACAACCAATCCATAACTAATCGGTGCTTCAAACATACCCGATAATGAATCGGTATCCTTAATGATAACAATGCTTATAACATGCCCGATAATGAATCGGTGTCATTGCTGATGATAATAGTGCTTAATCATATCTGATCAGTATCATATGTTAATGATAATAGTGCTTAAACATATCTGATCATGAATCGGTGTCATTTGTTCATTGTTACAGATATAAAACATACCCGATTATGAATCGGTATCAAAGCATATGGATTAATATAACATAAACAATAACAATAGTTGCTAGCATTATATGCTATCAGGTTAATAGCCTAATAGCATTTTAGATTGACGCTTAACATAGTCAAGCAGGTCGTCAATCTAATCCAATATCAATATCATAATTGTGACCAATGTTATAGTCTGATAAACATAAAGCATGAATGAGTAAACAAAATATAGGAGATTACTGAGTTAGGAGAGTCTTATCTTGCAGAGGCTACTAATGCATTAACACTCCCTCTTAGCTTTTGGAAGATAAGGTAACCTGCATCACATTTCTTTTTCAAAATGTCAGTCTGTAAGAATATATATCATCTATACATATAATATGAAGTACCATCAGAACATAGGATACAAACATAAAACATTACTCTAAGTATGTGACATAGGGTACCACCCAACTATGTGATATAATAGATTCATCATTTTATTTTGACAAGATATCACCTAAACACGTGATATCAGTATTGCCTAAACACACAATACTAAGGATAAACATATGAGGATGGTTAAATGTTTTATCACAACAACATCATGGCACAAACATTTCATTCAAATGTTTTATCACAACAACATCATGGCACATCCATGACATACCAGAGATCCAACATGATAACTAGTTTGAGAATCATAAGATCGTCACCTTATGATGTCTACATACAAGTGTTCATAATCTAAGAGATTGTCACCTCTTAGATATGAACACAGGGGGTAAAACCCAGAATGTCTCAACATGATAAAAGAAGTTTACATTTTCAACATCTTATTTACAAAGTAGATTATCTTTCTATCATACCTAAACCCTTTTTGAAGTAATCAACCTTCACTCTGGAAAGTGGTTTGGTCAGAATATCTGTAGTCTGATCTCCTATACTAACATATTCTAATTTGATCACATTTTTGTCTACCATGTCTCGTACATAATGGTATGGGATCTCAATATGTTTGGATCTATCATGGAACACTAGATTCACTGAAAGTTTTATGCAACTTTGATTGTTGCAATGGATGATAGTAGGTTTCATCGGATTGCCAAACAATCCCACAAGCAACTTTCTAAGCCACACTGCTTCTCGGGCAGCCATGGAGGCTGCAATGTATTCAGCCTCGGTGGAACTTTGCACTATAGAAGACTGCTTTCTGCTGATCCCAAATTGAAGCAACACCCAGAGGTGCTTTTCCGACCAGTCACACTTCCAGCCCAATCTGAATCTGAGAATCCATGTAGATTAAGATCAATTTTCTTATACTTGAGACCAAAGTTTAAGGTGCCTTGTAAATATCTCATAATGTGTTTTACTACTACCAGGTGTATCTCCTTTGGCTTACACATAAACTGACTCAAGGCATTCACTACATAACAGATATCTAGTTTTGTATTTACCAGATACATAAGAGACCCAATCATTTGCCTGTATAGAGTGGGGTCAGTAGAAGGTGATTCTGCTATTGCTTCTTTAAGTTTATGAAGATTGGTTTCCATTGGAGCGGTCATAGGTCTGCAGTTGAGCATTCCAAATCTCTTCAGGATGTCTAATGTATACTTACCTTGGTTTAGATCAATGTTGTCAGGATTCTGCCATACTTCCAACCCTAGGAAATAATGAAGGAATCCCAAGTCCTTCATATCAAATTTTTTGGATAGCTCTTTCTTACATTGATCTATAAGGTGATCTTCTCCTGTGATTAATAAATCATCAACATATAAAATCATTATTAGCATATCACCTTTATTCTGTTTGTAGTAGAGATTAGGATCTGCATCATGTCATGCCCAAAATTCAGGGCAAAAACGGAATGATTTTTTTTTTTTTTAATACTAATTAATTAACAAGTTCGCTCACACGACATGCACTAATGTATTTTCCATTTCTATATTCGAGCTAATTCTGATACAAACCAAGTATCGAATATCAATTAAATTTTATTTGCGGAAATCTAAATGGTTTAATTTTATCTTCATGAGATACCTAGTCATTAAATTAATTAAATCAAACTCATTAAAAGAAATAGAAGATGAAGATAAATTCAATCCCCAATAAGACTATATAGTCTAAAAATCCATTTTTAATTCAATAATTATAATAATCGTTTAAAGTGTCATTTAATTTAGATAATTCAATTTACAAGGGAAAAATTAATTACGAGTAGCTATTACTTGTCTTTAGAAAGCCAATTAAAAATTATCCATTCTAACCTCAAATGGAAGGTGCTTAAATTACTCCCTTTAAAATCCATTTTAAAATTTAATGCTCTAATTAAATTAACTAGGGCATAATTAAGTGTTTATCGCACTAAATACCTTTTTTAAAATAAAAAAAAACTAGGCTTTATTCTTTAAACTTATATATATATATATATATATATATATATATATATATTTTAACTTCCTATTAGTATATCATATAGAGGTATTTAAATATTTAAAAACTCTATATAGATACATACCCAAAAATATAACCTATGTATATATATATATATATATATATATATATATATATATATATATATATATATATATATATATATATATATATATATATATATATATATATATATATATATATATATATATATATATATATATAATTATAATATCTTTCCCACTTAATAGCCATTTTGACCTTCAACCCTAATTAGGGATTTTATTATTTTAAAATGGCCCTAAACTAAATGAGTTAAATATTTAATTTTATTTAATAACCCAGCCCTACTCGGGCTAGGGTTTAATATATTTTTCTTTTTGTTTTACCCCATGATGCAGGGCCGAGTTAAGGGAGAGTTAGCGGCGTAGAGGTGGATCAAGAGAGGTGGGGTTTTTTTTTTTAAGTGACCCGACCATGGCTACCCACTGTGCATTGCATAGTTTTCAGCCCCGCCGTCCACTGTGCACTGCACAGTGTGCGGCACTACCGTCCACTGTGCATTGCACAGTGTGCAGCTCCGCCGGTCACTGTGCATTGCACAGTGCGCAGCTTGCCTGCCGTTCACTGTGCGATGTATAGTGCTCGACCCCCTTTTTTTTCTTTTTTTCTTTTTTTTTCTTTTTTTAATATATTTTTTTAAATTTTTATATATATATATATATATATATATTTCTCAATATATATTTTCCATGCAAATTTTTTTTTTAAAACAAAATAACAAGGGTAAATCATTATGTTAAATAATATATATATATATATATATATATATATATATATATATATATATAAAATGGTAAATAAACTTAGGCTTACATTTTTTTATTTGTTTTGCAGGGTATTTATATGACATGTTTTATATAAAAATATATATAAATATATTCATGCTTTCTACATGTAAATAATTATATATATATTTATTATAACTCATAGTATTAAATCTTTTCTTAAACTAACATCGAAAATCATGGAAGATTCTGATTTACAAATGTAGGAAAGGAAATATTGAATAAGTCTATTAAATGGTGATATATTTTCCAAACTATAATGTACTCTATTGATTTACAGAAACAGAATTCTAAAAAAATTATTTTTAAAACCACAATATGCATGCAACCTAGTTAATGCCTTTCCTAACACACAAATATGCATGCAACCAAATTATTTTTAAAACACAGATTTTATACACCAACATACTTCCAAACACATGCAAGAAAAGAGACACTTTAAAGAATAATGAAACCAACCTTAATCTTCCCAAAGGTAGGATAATATTTGAGGAAGAGCTGCCCAATCCACGGATCTTCTTCTTCTACCCTTAGCCAATTTTTTTTTTTTTTTTCTATTCAAATCTTTTCTATTCTATTCAAAATTTTCTTTGTCTCCAAAAATGGAGAGTGGGTGATTACCCTCAAATTCTCAAATTCTTGCTTAAGAAGCCCATTCTCTCAGTTCTCACAAGTTTCTAAAACTCAAAAAGAAAAGTAAGACAGAATGGGAAAAAGACTCTCATTCCAAAAGAAAAGTTTACAACTGAGATCAAACTTCTAATTTCAATTTTCGCACAACGTAGAAAAGCCAATTTTTAAAGTGTCAAAAAGGTCACCTAGGAGTAGAAACTTGCCTAAAATTACCCCTAACCCTTAGGTATACCTTACGAGCTTTAGGAAACCCTATTAAACTACCCCTAGGTGTTCATTTAACCCATTTTAAACCCCTCTGAAGTTTATTTTCGGGTCAAACATATGTTGACCTCTCCAAAGATTCTTTTTTTAAAAGTATTTATGACATCACATTACATTATTTGAAAAAGCTATAGTTGAACACTTTCCCACCAAGAGACAAAAATAAAAACATTTAAACTTAAATCCACACATATGTCAAGTGACACAAATAAAACACTTTTACAAATTAAAACATGAAATCATCTCTTGTGGTTTTTTACACATTAAATTTAAATAACACTTAACACCCATGCACAATATACTGTTATGAATAAAAATACAACACAAACGGGGTGTTGTCTCTCCAAATAGACAACCCCTGTCTTATGAACATACATAAGTCTAGGTTTGGTTCTCCGTAAATTTTCCATGGTCACATGGTTAATTTCTTGCGCATCTCAATTTACACATCAGTACTTCCAAATATCCACATATAATATAATTCAAAGGAATAACAATACACATCATCACTTGCATACAATTTACATCTGCACAGATTAAATACATCTTTTATCAAGCAATTTCACATAAGCAATTTCATCCTAATTCACATAAACTTAACCATACATCATGGTTCTATTATCATAGTAAAGTCCTGCAAATTCAATAACGACATCTATCATTGCAATATCATCTTATCTAACCATCATGTAGTGTTCTATCTCATAAAGCATATAAGTAAATCATCAAAACATAGCAATGTTATCCAAATCTTGAAATCATATAAGTTCTAAGTTTCAAAATGCATCAAAATAAAGTATCCATAATAGTCTAAATATAAAATCCACTGAAATGTTAGACTGAGTCGAGGTGAGGCCTCGCACCCTCCCCCTCTAGGCATGAACTTCCTCCTGGAGTTCATCAAAGAGGTGGGGGTACTCTGATCTCATACATGCTGTGTCCTCCCATGAAGCCGTGACCTCATCATAACAATCCCACTGGACCCTAACCTGGTCCAGCTCTCGTCCTCGAAGGGCCAGCGTCTGGTGTGTCAAAATGCGAATGGGCTCCAAAGCTAGCTACTCGTCCGACTCCACCTGCAAGGCATCCCAATCTAAGATGTGAGACTCATCATAGATATATTTTCTCAAAACTGATACATGAAACACATCGTGGATGCGTGACAGGCTAGGTGGTAATGCTAAATGGTAGGCAACTAGGCCTATCCTCTCAAGAATCTCAAAAGGTCCTACAAAGTGAGGTGCGAGCTTAGAACCCTTTCTGTAATGTATTAGACTCTTATGCGGTCGCACTCTCAAGAAAACTCTATCTCCAACCAAGTAGCTATGATCTATCCTCTTTGCATCAGCATATTTCTTCTGTCTATCCTGAGCCTCTTTGAGACGCTGCCTAATCAAATCCACCTACTGTTCCATATCCCGAAAAATCTCAAGACGAATAGCTACTCTGTCCTCTATGCGATCCCAACTCAAGGGCGTCCTGCAAGGCCTGCCGTATAATGCCTGATAGGGTGGCATCCCCAGAGAAGTGTGATGCCCATTGTTATAGGTAAACTCCACTAAGGGAAGATACTCCTCCCACTGGGTCTGATGATCCATGACGTACATGCGAAGCATATCCTCTAGCACCTGATTGACCCTCTCTGTCTGTCCATCTGTTTCTGGGTGATAGGCTGTACTGAAATTGAGCTTAGTGCCCATAGCTGCCTGTAATGACTTCCAAAAGGAAGAAGTGAAAAGAGAATCCCTATCAGATATAATCTTGCGGGGCACGCCATGAAGTCTAACAATGTCTTGTAAGAACACCTGTGCTACTGCTGGAGCTGTGAATGTAGTATGGACTGGTGAAAAGTGAGCTACTTTGGTCAACTTGTCAATTGTCACCAAGATAGCATCATGGCGACGAGAAGACATAGGAAGACCAATGATGAAATCCATGGATATAGCATCCCACTTCCACTCTAGTATAGCATGAGACTGGAGCAACCCACCTGGATGGCAGTGCTCTGCCTTTACTCTCTGACACTCGAGGCATCGAGCTACTATCTCAGCAATGAGTTGCCGCATTCCCGACCAATGATACAACTGCCTCAAGTCAGCATGCAACTTTTTAACCCCGGGATGCGCTGCATAAGGAGCTCTATGAGCCTCCGTGACAATGAACTCTCACAACCCTCCGGAGGAAGGTACATAAATTCGCCCTCTGTGGCGTAATAGTCCATCGGACTCCAGAGAATAATCCACATATTTCCCTTCTAGAGTAACTTGAGATCGTATTACCTAACCAACCTCTGCATACCATCCATCCTCTAGCAAGTGCTGTAGTATACGGTCTCTCAAATCTGTGCCCATAGATATGGTGTAAACCTCGCGACGTCTCCTACTCAAAGCATCTGCAACTACATTTTCGTTTCCTTTGATGTAGTGAATGTCAAAATCATATTCGCACAAGAATTCCATCCATCTCCTCTGATGTGCATTAAGGTTCGGCTGAGTGAAAATGTACTGAAGACTCTGATGATCTGAATGCAACTCGAAGTGATGACCTAAAAGGAAGTGTCTCCACCTCACAAGTGCATGCACTATTGCTGCGAGCTCAAGGTCGTGAGTGGGATAATTAAGTTCATGAGTCTTAAGTTTCCTAGACTTGAAAGCTATGGCCCTACCATCCTGCATAAGAACTGCTCCTAAACCCTCTAGTGAAGCATCTATACAAACCATGAAGTCGGTTGTAGGATCTGGTACAACAAGGATAGGAGCACTAGTAAGTGCCTTCTTGAGTTCCTGAAAGGCCTTCTCGCACTTCTCTGTCCACTCAAATTTCTTCCCTTTACGCATCAAATATCAGACTGAGTTTCAAAATGCATCAAAATAAAGTATCCATAATAGTCTAAATATAAAATCCACTGAAATGTCAGACTGAGTCGAGGTGAGGCCTCACACATCATTTTTAGAGAAGCCTAGTTTTGATAGATATTTGTCAATTCTTCCATACCAGGCGCTGGGAGCCTATTTGAGCCCATATAGAGCTTTCTTGAGTTTACACACATGAGATTCTGCATGATGGATCTCAAACCCTTCAGGTTGCTCTAGGTATACTTCTTTAGATATCTCTCCATTAAGAAAAGCTATCTTTACATCCATTTGATGTATCTTCCATCCCTTTGCTACTGCAATGGCTAGTATAGCCCTTACTGAGGTATATCTGGCTATAGGAGCAAATGTTTCTTCATAGTCTATCACTTCCTTTTGAGAAAAACCTCTGGCTACAAATCTTGCCTTATAATTTTCAATGCTACCATCTGTTGCATGTTTGATCTTGAAGAGCCATTTAGAAGAAACAACAGACTTCTTAGTTGGCCTAGGAACAATTTCCATACATCATTCTTCATTATGGATTGATACTCTTCAGACATAGCATCCTTCCATACTTGATGTTTAAGGGCATCTGTTACATTGTCAGGTTTGTTTTTAGATAGGTCATTCATAAGAGCAACATAGCTAGTAAATTTATTAGGTCTTTTGCTTTCTCTGAAGGTTCCAGAAGGAGCAGCAAACCTTTGAGCTTCTTCTATTATTTTGGTGGCCCATAGTGGTCTTTTCTTGAGATTTCTATGTGTGTTTTCATTTTCATTTTTAGTTTCATCTAGATTCTCCCTCTGAAACTCAGGGGCAGGATTTTCATCTAAGTTAGAGGTAGGTACATAGATTTCAGGTTCTATGAAGTTCTGAGGTCTTTTGAAAGCCAAGTCTTCTTCAAATATTACATCCCTACTTAGTTCAATATTTCTTTGACTAGGTACATAGATTCTATAGGCTTTGGAGGTTTCGCTATATCCTACAAGCAATCCTCTCTTTCCAGAAGGTTCTAGTTTTAGTCTCTTTTCTTTAGGTATATGGATATAGACAAGACATCCAAATATCTTAAGGTGTCTAATATCAGGCTTAATCTTAGTGAATACTTCCTCAGGAGTTTTGTCCTCAAGATGGGAGTGAGGGCACCTATTTTGTATATATACAGTGGTGCTGGAAGCTTCAACCCAGAGATTAGTGTTAAGGTTTTGATCTAGGATCATGGCTTTGGCAGCTTCAACTATAGTCCTATTTTTCCTTTCCACTATCCCATTTTGTTGGGGGTTATAAGGTATAGTAAGCTCCCTCTTAATCCCATTATCTCTACAAAATTATTTAAATGAATTTGATGTGTATTCTCCCCCATTGTCGGTTCTTAGGGTTTTAACTTTGTTTCCTGAGTGGTTTTCAGTTAGTGATTTAAATTCTTTACTTTTCAAAAAGTAGATCCAAGTCTTCCTAGAGTAGTCATCAACAAATATTACATAATACAAGAATCCCCCTAGAGAGGATATGGACATAGGTCCACATACATCAGAATGAACTAATTCTAGAATTTTGCTAGTTTTCCTAGTACTATTTTGGAATGCACCTTTGGTATTCTTACCTAGGGCACATCCTTTGCATGCCCCTGAATGATCTTGCTTTAATTTGGGTAGACTTGTGACAAGGTTTCCCATTGAAGATAAAGCCCTAAAATTTAGATGGCCTTATCTTCTATGCCAAACTTCATTTGCATTAGTGGCTTCATGGATTAGGGCTAGATTGGTTTCCGTGCACAACTCATACAAATAGCCCTATCTCTATCCAATGGTCTTTGCCTTCTTGATGGAGGAGTTCCTTGGCCAGGCCAATACTTTGTTGTCCATGAATGTCACTCTGTATCCTTTATCTTCCAGTGCCGATATAGAAACTAGATTTCTTTTGATGTCAGGGACATATAGTACTCCTTCAAGCCGTAAGGTTATGCTTGTCTTCAATTTGATGGTGCAAGTTCCTACTCCTCTGACTAGATATGTGGAGTCATCTCTGATGGTTATGTCCTCATCACTCTCCTCTGTCATGGAATCAAGTACTTCTCTAAACCCAGTGATGTGCCTAGATGAACCACTGTCAATCACCCATGAGTTGATTTTGTTAGAAGCTTGACTTGTGAGTGCTGAGTAGAATACATATTTCCCAGAGTTATCTTCCCCTTTTGTCTTCCCTGGTTCGACAAATGTAGCATGTTTCTTGGTGCTTTTTGGGCATTTTGTAATGAAGTTTCCAAACTGATCACATCTATAACATTGAATGTGAGATAAGTCCTTCTTTGAAGTGTTCTTTCCTTGACGACCTTTTCTCTTTCTAAACTACCTTTTCTTGTTTTGCTTGGTGGAGTTGGTGTTTAGAACTTGCATGTCTTCATCTATATTCTTGTGTTTCATTCCCATTTTGTTCAATCTTGATTCCTCTTGGAGACAGTCATCCCTTAATCTTTCAAATTTGTGATATTTAGACCTTCCATTGATGCCTTGGATGAATGTGCTCCATCCACTAGGCAACCCATCTAAAGCAATGAGTGTTACCTCTTTGCTTTGGATCTCGTAGTCTAGAGTTGCAAGTTCATCTTTTAGAACTGATATCTGCATAAAGTAGGCATTGATTGTCTCCCCTTTATTCATGGTGATATGATTTATTTCTCATTTTAATGCTAGAGTTCGACTTGCATTTGATATCTCAAATGTGCTTTCAAGAGCTTTGAACATTTTATAGGTTGTCTGATGTTTTCTTATGATGGGCATTATGTTGTTTCTCAGCCCATAAACTATTATTTTTATTGCCTTTTCATTTCCCTCAATCCATGTTGTTTTGTCAGGTTCATTTTCGAGTTGATCATTTTTAGTTTGAACAAACGAATCCACTTTGTTCTCTTTTAAGATCATTTGAATTCTAAATTTCTAGGCTGAAAAATCATTGCCACCTCTGAGTCTATCTTCGAATCTGATAGCACTGGCCATTTGAAGAAATGTGATGTAGTATATAACCTTGTTCTTAAATTTGTTTCATGAAATTAAATAGCCTCAAGTTTGATCAACTTGGCTCTGATACCATGTAAATGTATTGTAATTTCCAATTTAATGGACAAGTTATATGCAGGATGGTGTATTTTAAATTTGATATTATGCCTATGACACTAATATTGCTATCTTTCTTTTACTACAGGTAAGGAGGATGAACATGTATCAATTTCAATGTCATCTCCTTTTATTGGAATGATGTATAAATAGTAGGGTGGCCACAATCAAGTGGCACCTTGATCAGACATTTCTTTTGGACATGTCCGACCAAGATGTCACTTGGTCGTGACCCCTACTAGCAACAACCAATCCATAACTAATCGGTGCTTCAAACATACCCGATAATGAATTGGTATCCTTAATGATAATAGCACTTATAACATGCCCGATAATGAATCGGTGTCATTGCTGATGATAATAGTGCTTAATCATATCCGATCAGTATCATATGTTAATGATAATAGTGCTTAAACATATCCGATCATGAATTGGTGTCATTTGTTAATTGTTACAGATATAAAACATACCCAATTATGAATCAGTATCAAAGCATATGGATTAATATAACATAAACAATAACAATAGTTGTTAGCATTATATGCTATCGGGTTAATAGCCCAATAGCATTTTAGATTGACACTTAACATAGTTAAGCAGGTCGTCAATCTAATCCAATATCAATATCATAATTGTGACCAATGTTATAGTCTGATAAACATAAAGCATGAATGAGTAAATAGAATATAGGAGATTACTGAGTTAGGAGAGTCTTATCTTGCAGAGGCTACTAATGCATTAACACTTTGGAAAGTGAGTTGGTCATTACAAATGAATACAAAGACAAATTCAAGAAAAGTTCAGATAATCTTGATGATATGCTGAAAAGTCAGAGACCTGATGGAGACACAATTGGATATGGATTTGAACATGGAAAGCTCAGGGACTGCAAACAATCATGATCACAGAAAATTGGTAAGGAAACCTAATTCTTATAAATTTAATGGGAAATGTTTTAATTGCAACAAATTTGGTCATAGAGAAAATCAGTGCAGATTTAGGAATAATCAGAATACAAACTTACCCACCGGTCAATGTTCCAAATGCAATAAAAATGGTCACAACTCAGACAATTGCAGAATGAATGTGAAATGCTATGTTTGTGGTAGATTTGGACATTTATCTAATCAATGCAGAACTCAAACCGGTCAAGGTTATGGAAAGGCTATTCAGAGAAACAATGTAACTTGTTATGCATGTAACAAGATTGGGCATATTGCAAAATTTTGTAGAAGCAAGAATTCACCGGCGAACAATAAAGGGTCTAATAAAAAAGACAAAGAGAAGGTGACTGAAATAAAGCAAGAATTTTCAAAACAATGGATTAGGAAGAGAGATCAGAAAGGTGACGAATCTGTCACTACATCGACAAAACAGGGTAGTCCTGCATTGGCAAGAGATTCTTCATCTAACTAAGGAATAATCCTTAAGGGTAAGGCAACAAATTGAAAACCATGCATTTACCCTCGGTTGATGGTAAGAAGTTATATTTCTTCTTTACCGACAGATATGTAGAGTTTTTCACTTCACTAATGAGCATTTATTATGGTTGTAAGTCAAAATTTTGGTTATAAAGGCATTGTAACCTTTCATTTCAACTCACCAAGCATCCAAGCATTCGAAGAGAGAAAAATTGAGCAAAGGCATTCTAAAGGCGAAGCAACAAAGATCTTTTTTAGGGCATCCAAGGATATCATAGTTAAGAGGTATTTATCTTTCGCAATGGCATCTTCATCTTTGTTCCTGAATTCATAGAAAACCCTACCATTGTGGAAAATATTAAGTGACCTAGACCAGTTTTCAAGATCATTCCCAAGATAGAAAAATAGGATGATTCTATTGGTGCATTTTCCAAAATCCTGAAGGGAGTCGCGTTCACTGAAGACCCTAGGACATAAATACATTGCAACATAGAAAGTTTAGGATCCAAAGATTTGATAAACATGTACATGAATGTAACTACTGAAAAGGATGTGATAGTGAAACTGAAACATAAGGTAGTTGAGGATTTAGGTTTCATAGACATCCTCCATATGCCAGAATTCTCAGATGAAGTTGTCCGCTATGTCCTCAATAGAGTTCACAAAGAATTTATGTGGTTGGACTCGGTATTCAAGATTACCAAGGAAGCTATCAAAGTTGTTACTAGTTTACCCTCCATCGGTACTAGACTTGACAACAAGAAGAAAATCCCTAACAAGGAAGTTATGAGCTTAACCAGAGCTACATATGACAACTGGTCACTTAGGGTTAATGACATAAAGGATAAAAATGTTAAATTTGCTAGCATGACAATTGGATATAAAGTTGGTTACACAAATAGGTTGAATTTTGTGTCAATTTTATGCATTCACAGTGCACATGAGATGATTGTAAACAATGCAAATATTGATATTTGTGAATGGTTGAAGGATGAATTGCTAGAGAATTTGGATAAGATAAAAGGTGACAAGAAAGAAACATTCAAATTCAGAAATTTGCTAGTATGTTTAATGCTTTACTTTTCGAAAGAGATCCCTGATATAGGTAATAAGGATTTTGCCTATGATATTTCTGTTGGAAAATAGATAAAGGAGGAAATCACCAATATGGGAGCTAACATTGATGAGTTGGTCAAAGATTACTTCAAGAATTTTCAAACCAGAATGAAACAGAGAGAAAGGATTTCCCAAAGCATCATAGACGAATATGATAAACAAATATGCTTTGTAGTAAAGAGAGATGAAATCTGGATGGAAGCAGTTAAACCCAGAATAGTATGGATTACTGAAATGGTATATGAGGTGGACTCTCACATCTTGGAATCATATGCAAAAATACTCCTATATTCTCCACCATAACTATGAGAGAAAATATTTAGTAGTGCTGAAACAATTGAAAGTGATGTAGCCATGATGAAGGAGAGAAAGAAAATAGACAAATTCATGAAAGATGCTTCTAAAATGGTAAAAGAAGTTATAGAAGGGTTGATGAGTCTTGGTGGTATTGCTGTTGAAGTAAAAAGTCAGTCAGAGTAGACACCGATAGCTCATGTTTCCTTGGTTGTTACTTCTTCTGAGACATAAAGTGATAAAGCAACTGAATTTAAAAGAGTTAAAAGGAAGAAAAGAAAACCTTCACCGACACTTTCCCCATCTCCAAAGAAGTCAAGGAGACAAAGAAAGAAGTAACATGCTGTAAGAGAGCCCAGTGGTCTGAAGAAGAAGGTAACTCCTATGAAGAAATCAAAACCTAAGGCACCGGACACTCTTACACCGAAGAAATTGATAAATGAAATCACACAAGAAGGTAACCTTAGCAATGTAAATAAACTCTATCATTCTTTCAAGGATGCAGATAAAAACACTATAGAGGAAAGCATTATATTACATCTAGACATCTACAAGAAAGTTCTCATTGAGGTTGTAGATGATTGCCAAATGATTTGTAGTTGAGGTTAGAAGCTAAAAGTATGTCAGTTATGGAATTAGATAAGAAATTAAAAGTTGAAGCATTGTTGGCAATTCACCCTGTCAATTCTTGACAGGAGATTGATGAATTGATTGCAAAAGCCAACCAGATAGTTTTTGTAAGTGGTCACCGACAGGTTAGCCTTATGGTAGGCTGAGTAAAGGAAATTGCAGATGAAACAACAGACAAGTGGGACATATTCTTTGTGGAAAGGGAAAAGAAAGAAGAAAAGGATAGATAGAAAATGGATAAATATTTTGCAAAGGTATATTAGAAGGATAAAGGTAAAGGTAAAATTGGTAGTGTACCTAATATAATGGTCAAGGATAACCTTCCTCCACCAGCATAGGACACCCCACCAATAACTGCAGAGGCACCAGTACAAATTGAAAGCCAACAAGAAGAGAAGACAAAGGAAATAACAAGAGATGAGACCAATCCAGAATCTGAAGATATTTTTACCATGAATGTGGACACACAAGACTTCAACATTGTCATGGACAAAGAGATTGCAGAGGTAAAACAAGCTGATACTACAAATATTGAGATCTTCGAGTCACTGGTCAACACTATTGACTCTCAGAACATTGAGATACCAGCACAAGTTGAGAAACCTGATACCATCCTAGATGCTACTCAGCCTAACATTGAGAAAATGGCAGTCAGCAAGATAGAGAATAAGGATGACAGTAAGATTGAAAGAAAAATTGAAACATAGAATGAGCAAAAGGCAAAAACAATGAATAAAGAAGAGGTCAATGATGGAAATAAGGAAGAAGTGGTTAAGGCAATTGGACAAGTGTCTAAAGAAAAGAAAGTTATAGTTGAGCCTAGCACTTCCACCATGAATTTCAGGCCTACAAATGAGACTGATGTACTTTTGGATTCAATTAAGAGAATCATAGATTGCAACGCCTTAGCATTCAAGGCCATTGATGATACATTATCTATATTGAAGATGATTGCACCGACTTGTAAGATAGATCATATTGATGGATCTTTAGGTAAATTGGACACATTGTCCAAATTCATTGCTTCAGATATGCTAACGGTAGATAATATTAATGAGGAGACTATTAAGGAAAGTTTGAATAAGAAGAAAAATGAATTCTTTAATAAAACTATCAAGGATTGTACTGAGCACATTGATTCCTTATTACCGGTACTTAATTCCACCATTCTAGAATATAAAGAATTGTATAAGGAAGTATGCAAGCCTCACAACTTGACACAAGACATTGAGGAAGAGATAAAGAAGACACAAAAAGAGATTGATGATATAGCAGACAATATGATAGGTTCTTCGGAACTTACATCAGTTTTTGATCAAGAAATGGCAGTTTTTGAAGAAAAGATTGAGAAACTAGAAAAATAAAAAGAAAGGATAAGAATAAAGGCATGTGAGCTGAAAAAAAAACTTGGTCCTAGACTGGACAACCTTATAACTCAGTGGATTGAGTTGTCCAAAGCAACAATTCAAGGAGAAAGATCACCAAAGCAACATATGCATTACCTAATCGGTATGATCTAGCAGACTGAAACCATTATCTCTGACAACACCAAATTCATGCAGAGTCTTAATCTGATTTTGGCGGATATCTTTCAAATTGTACATAACCAGACACAGTCTAAGAGGTAGAATTTTGAATTCTTTGATTCTTTTTTACATTATTTGTCATTGATGTAAAAGGGGGAGTAATAGTATGAAAAAAAATGTACAGATGAGATCATTTGCTTAGGGGGAGCACTCCTATTTTTGGATCAGTTTTGGACTTCATTTTTGGATATCAGTTTTTGGATTTTTCTCATGAGTGTTGCCATCAATGCCAAAGGGGGAGATTGTTGGAATTCTACACTCAAATGAGAATAGTTGATGTTGTTAGTGATGGCAACCAACTGGTAATATGGTTCACAACTCACACTGACAACAAACATCATCTACCAGGACCAACATGCACAACAAGATTATTCTTACCGACACCCAGTCTACACCGATAGAAGATCTTACCGACACCCCAACCGACATGGAAATTATATTGTATAGCTGACATGATGTATTGTAAAGACTCATATATGTATGAGACCTTATTGATCATTTTTTAAGTGACATAGGTATGTGAAAAGTGTGTTAGGTATGCAAAATATGTATAGGTGATTAATGCAAGTGGATTATGAGAGCGAATATATATATATGCATTTTGATACAATATTTTGATAAGTGAATAAGAGCAAAGCAGAGAGAAAAAAGGTTTATGGAAGAGGTATTTGATAGAGCTTAAATCAGTACTGAATCAAGCATTGTAGATGCTATTTTGAGCAGTACATTATCATTGGATTTAATCATCCAATTTTGTAGTCAGTGTGACTCCTTTTTGTGATTGAGCAGTGAGCTCTAGGATGTTGGACTTCCTGCATGTGCAGGCCCCTATTGTATCAGTAATATTTATTCATATTGGCCAATGAGTAATTAGTGTGGGTCACAAATCCCACCGAGGTTTTTCCCCTACCGAGTGTCCTCACCAAAACATCTTGTGTTATGGTGTGCATTGATGTTGTCTCTCTTATTTCTCTTTATTGCTTGTTTACCAGTACATTAATTTGGCTTGTAAAGCTGCAAACAAGTTTAAATATTTCATTCATCGGTTAGAAACTCATTCATCCCCCCTCTCAGTGTCTTTGGGACTGATCAAGTATCTAACAGGGGTGGGGGTGAATCGGTTGTCACTAGATTACCAGAACCTTAAGAAATTAAAATTTTAATAGCGAAACACATAAGATCAACATCAGAATGCATAAACTAATTACCGAAATAGAAGATATACCAATTAGGCACATGAAACAATTAGAGAATAAATACCATACACATGACACCAAGATTTGTACGTGGAAAACCCGGTAAAGGGAAAAACCACGGTGGAAGACCTACCCACAGTCAGATAATACTTATGTAATAAGTATGTGATTACAAATTGAGGGGTGTACACTTGCAGGAAGGCTAATAGCCTAGAGCACACTGCTCATTACAAAAGGAGTCTCACTGACTACATAAAAATCTAGACTACAATCCAGAAGGAAGAATGAACTGCAATGATAGCATCTCCTATGCCTGAAGACAGTTCTGGTTAAGCTCAATATCGAAGGACTTAATCCTCTTACATAAACCCAATTCGATCACCAATGAACAATAGAATCCTCTACATGAATGATTATAACATTATTCGTTCCTATACATCCTTTTTTTATTCTTTCAACAAACACACGATCTACAATGAGATCTTTACATCATATATATACAAACCCTCGACCATAAAAAATTAGTTCGACCACCAGAAAATAAAGAAATTACATAATTACAAAACATGTCGGCTTGAGACCAAACAAATAATAGCCAACCTACAAGGTATCTCGAAAACACATCGAGAAGTCCAAACAACACGTTACATTAAGTCAGTCCAAAATCGAGATAGTACCAGACCAAATTTAGGTCCACACATGCTAAAGAAATGATCCTAATCAACCAAGTCTCAAACACGATCACCATCACCATCTTGAATCCATACTAGAAGCCGCACCAACACCACTTATGCATAACATCAAAAGATCTTCAACAAAGCTCTGCATGTGAAACTCTCACCGGATCAACCAAAATAGGCTTGCCATCATATAAGATAGCATCCGATCACCAAATCAAAACCAACTGACTGAACATGAATCAAAGTAGCATGAATATAAGATCTAAGCCAATTTCAATACCAAAGCATACTGGAGCATATAGGATCATCATGATCTAATCCAACCAGAAATCAAACAACTTACCAAGACCAAAAGGACACCAATAACTAGCCAAAACAACTAGTGTTGACATCAATGCAACATATAATCAATTCCTCCAAATGGCCATCAATCTCCCCCTTTGGAATTAATGGTAACACTAGATGTGAAAATCATCCAAGTGCCAAGAAAAGCCAAACAAATCTCCCACACAAGAATATAGCAATGAAGTTCTGATCCATACTCTCCCTATAGATGATATCTCAATTAGGTTTTGCAAATTTCTCCCCGTAATGTATATATCTCCTTAAGTTTTTCATATGAATATCTCTCCCCCTTTGACATCAATGCCAAAGATCTGACATAAATATCAAAGCAAAATCATAAAGCACTGAATCACAAAACTAACTACTCCCCCTAAGTAGTAGCATCACCACATCAATCCAGAATGAATAATATCTTTGAAAATGCATATTGGACTGATGCCAAATAGCATCAATCAGTTCTCTGTCGGAGGGGCATAAACCCCTAATCTGTCTCTAAGGTACTCAAATGATTCTTTACGTAAAGGTTTAGTGAAGATGTCTACAATCTTCTCTTTAGTGTTCACATAAACCAATCTAACTTCATTTTCTTCCACCTTTTCCTTCAAAAAGTTATACTTGATAGATATGTGCTTTGTCTTAAAGTGAAGTACCAGATTATTTGATATGTCTATAGCAGCAGAGTTATCACATTGAATAACTACCGGTCCAATGCAATGAACTTTTTTGTCCTTTAACATTTTCTTCATCCATAGAACTTGTGTACAGTTAGTAGTAGTAGCAATATACTCAGCTTCAGTAATAGATAAAGAAATACATGACTATTTTTTGCCGACCCATGAAACAAGTTTCTTTCCAAGAAAGAAAGCTCCACCAGAAGTACTTTTCCAGTCATCAACATCACCTGCCCAATCTACATCTGTTTATGCACATAAAGTAAAGTCATCATCTTTAGGGTACCACAAACCATATTCAGATGTTCCTTGTAAGTATCTAAAAATCCTTTTCACTGCACTCTCTTGATTTTATCTAGGATCACTTTGATATCTTGATGCAATGCAAACATCATTCATTATATCCGGTCTAGTCTAAATAAAATGTAGTAGACCTCCAATCATAGATTTGTATCTTGTAGGATTTATCGGTGTAGATTCATATTTCCTTGTCAATTTCTCACTTGTAACCATAGGAGTACTAACCAATTTAGAATCTTTAATACCAAATTTCTTCAACATCTCCCTAGCATACTTAGTTTGACAGATGAAAATAACTTTTTTGGTCTGAGTAATCTGCAAACCTAAGAAACATTTCATTTCCCCAATCATAGACATTTCAAATATTTTCTCCATATTGTTAGAAAATTCCATGCACAACTTATCCTCACCTCCAAAAATGATGTCATCAACAAAAACCTCAATAACCAGCATATCATCATCAATGACTTTAAAATATAGATTACTATCAGCATTACCTTTGGTGAAACCAAGCTTCAAAAGGTATTTGTCCAATCTTGCATACCAAGCTCTAGGTGTTTGTTTTAATCCATATAAAGCTTTCTTTAACCTGCAAAGCATATTTTTATCATCTGAAAGTGAAAAACCATCAGGTTGCTCAATATAAACTTCCTCATCAAGATCCCCATTTAGAGAAGCACACTTAACATCCATCCGATAAACCTTGTAGTTTTTATGTGCAACATAGGCAAGAAATAATCTTACAACTTCAATCCTAGCTACAGGTGCAAAAGTTTCACCATAATCAATTCCTTCCTTCAGAGAATATCCTTTACAAACCAATCTAGCTTTATTTCTCACAACTTGTCCATCTTCATTTAGTTTATTCCTAAAAACCCATTTAGTTCCAATAACATTCTTATTTTTAGGTTGGAGAACTAAAGTCCATGTGTTATTCTATTCTATCCGATCTAATTCTCCTTCCATAGCTTTCATCCAACATTCATCTTTACATACTTCAATTACAGATACCAATTCAACTTGAGAAATTAAACATACCTCATTAGCTTCCAATCTTCTTCTTGTCATCACTCCATTGTTCTTATCCCCAATGATCTGATCTTCTGAATGATTCAACCTTACATACCTAAGAGTCTTCTAATTCTTTGTTCCTCTTCCTTGTTCTTCAGTTACTGTTGAATTTTCTGATACTTTCGAAGTAACTGGTTCAACATTTTGTTCTGGTAAAGGTGTTACCGGTTCAGTTATGATCATTTCTGTTGTCGGTTCTTGCTCATAAATTCTGATTTGACTTATATTATGCTCATCCACCTTGACATTAGCACTCTCCACATTTCTCTGCAATCTATTGTTATAACATCTATATGCTTTTCTTTCATTAGAATAACCAAGAAATATTCCTTCATCACATCTACGATAAAATTTGCCAATGAAATCATCTCTCCTGATATAACATTTACTGCCAAAGATGGGCGTTAGCTAAAACATGAATGGAACACGAGAAGAGGGAGCAGTGGGAGAATAGAGAGGCAGCATATTTGAATCCAGGGTAGGGTGGGAAACCCTGCAATGGACAGGCAAACCAGGGGGAGAAGGGTAAGGATGACTCCAACCCAGATTCCTCTGAGATGAGTGGAAAGGACCCAATGGATGGGGACCCACAAGCAAGAGACAAGCCCATCGATCCCAATGGAAAAAGGATGATTCACGTGTTGAAGACACTCCTAGGCAGGAATTGGTGTGAAGGGACAATGATCGATCTTGGACATCTCTATTCAGTGTCAAACTGAGTGGAAAATCCTCACTCTCCCTAGTTCGCAATATATCAGACCCAGAAAAGGGTAGATTTTCTATTGAAATCCCAGACCCTGTTATTGACCATAACATCAACCTTATGGAAATGACACTGGTTGGAAAATTTTTGGGTCCCAGGACAAATATTGATATTGTCAGGGATTTTTCTAAATGCAAATAGTCACTTAAAAGCTAGGTGGAGATCACAACTATGTCAAAAGGGGCGTTGCCTTTGGCCTTCTCCTGCAAAGAAGATATGTCAAGAGTGTTTTGTGATGGTCCCTGGCTGATTGGTAAAGCAATGCTAGCTCTGCAAAAATGGATGCCTAAAATGGAACTTAATGAATCATTTTTTGTCCAAGCTCCTATCTGGGTGAGACTGTCGGGCCTTCCCTTAGAATTTTGGGTGGAAGATATGTTTAAAGGTGTTGCTATCTCTTTTGGTGACTTCTCTCAATGGACCCCATAACTATGGCTAGAAGAAGACTCAATTTTGTCAGGATCTGCGTCAGACTTACACAAGGCACATATAAGCCTTTATCCATTGAAATTAACTCTAGATTGGGAAAATGGAACCAACCTTTGGAATATGAAAGTGTCCCTTTCACTTGCTTCCATTGCAAAAAAGTGGGACATACAACAAGGAAATGCCCTTTTTAGGTGGCCAAAGAGAAAGAAAAGAAAGAAAGGACATTAAAATGGAAAGAAAAAAACCCTGTTAAGCAATCAGAGAGCTCTGAAAAGAGAACAAAATTGAAGAGGCCCAGAGGGTCATTATCCCTGACATGATAGAGAAACAAATAGATGTTAATGGGGAAAGCCCAAAAATACCTTTGAAAGATAAAGGGAAAATGGATCAAACTGGTAAAGATGATAGAAAACAACAAGATATAAATCAAGAGGATCAAAAGAGTGATAACCTGGAAGAAGGAGAGATATAGGTGGTGTTATAGAACAATGAGGAAGCAGATTCAAACCACATAATAGAAAACACCAGTAGAGCAAGACTCAGTAGTGATTTTGAAGAAGCCCATAGATGCTTGATCCTTTGAGGGATCTCGTTGTCAGGGTACAAACAATCTGTAGAAATGGTACAAGCCCCCACTCAGCAATCACCTATGACCTCACTGCTTAATGCTAAGTGGGAAGAGGTCAATGATGCAGACCAAAAGACAACCACTCAAGAGGAAGATGACAATACAAATGAAGCTACAGAGTGAAAGAGAGGGGTCAAAAAAGGGCCTAAATCTACCCCTCGGGCTAATTCAATCAAGACAAGATACCAGAGAAAAGCTGACATGGGTTTCAACCCATCTCCTCCTGGAAGGAAAAAAGCAAGCCAGATCAGAGATCAAGAGGCTAGCAAGAACATAGCAGATGGTACTCAAATGACCATCCATGAGGTATGTTCCCTAGTTAGAAAATGAAAATAATCTCATGGAATATACATGGACTGAACAGTCCACATAAACAAGATCTTCTTAGAAATTTAGTTAAAGAACATAAACTGGACATTGCTATTATCTAAGAAACTAAAATGATTAAAGAGAAATTTGAAAAGATTAAGCTTTTTAAGAATGGGGAAGTTTGTGGTGGAAGCTCTGATGGGGCTTCTAGGGGCATAGCTATTTTTAGGAACCTAAAGTGGGTTTCAAGGGAGCTGGCCATGCAAGATAGCAATTTGGCTTTTATGAGGTTCCACCACATTGGAGATGGGACCTCTTTACTTCTTACCAATACTTATGCTCCTAATAATAGATATGGTAGAAGCAAATTTTGGAAAAATTTGCAGGCTATTAGGGCCCTCTACAAGAATGATATGTGGATTGTTATGGGGGATTTCAACACCCCCCTCAAAGATAGTGAGAAGTTTGGAGGTGTCCCCTCTCAACTAGATAGCAGAATGGATCTTTTAAACTTTATCAACAACCAAGGCCTGAATGATATTGAGCTCCAGGGGGCCAAGTTTACATGGTCAAATAGAAGGATGAGAGATGATCTCATTCAAGTTAGACTTGACAGGGCCCTCATTTCTAATGAGTGGTTTAATCATTATCAATGCTCCCTCTCAGCTATCTCTAGAATAGGTTATGACCATTTCCCTATGTTTTTTACTGCTAATAATACTATTGTTAAAAGAAATTGCCAATTCAGATTTGAAAGGATGTGGCTTGATCACCCTAACCTAGCATAGGTCATTGAGATGTGGTGGTCCATTGATGTCAAAGGAAATGCTATGTATAGAGTTGCCAAAAAATTAAGAAATGTGAAGGACAATATTAAAAAATGGAATAAGGAGGTTTTTGGAGATCTGTTTGCTGCCAAAACTAAAACTCAGCTGGAACTTAAGGAAATGTAGGATAAAATCCAAATTAGCAGATACAATGAAGTTTCAATCAGTGAGGAAAATGAAGTGTTGGCGAAGTACCACAAGATTATTAGAAGAGAGGAAGAATTCTGGAAACAAAGGTCCAGATCCCTATGGCTTAAAGAAGGGGATATAAATACTAGATTCTTCCATATGACCATGATGAAACACAAGGCAGCTAATAGAATCTTGAAGCTAAAAATTGGGGGAGCTGAAATGAGGAAGGATGATGAGATTGGGAAGGAGGCCAGGAACTTATTTACTTCTCTTCTTTCAGCGGACTCTGGTCTGGATGGTCAATCTCAGAATGCCATCCTTGGCAATATCCCTCCAACTATTAGCAAGGATTAGAACAAGGTCTTGATAGCCATCCCTTCTGAGGAGGAACTTAAAAAATAAGTCTTTTCTTTTGACGGGAACGAAGCCCCGGGCCTAGATGGTTTTCTGTTATTTTTCTTCCAAACCTTCTGGGACATCCTCAAAGCTGATGTTGTTAAAGGTGTGCAGGAGTTATTTGGGGCTAGAATGATCTTAAAGGAACTTAATGCTAACTTCTTGGTTCTAATTCCCAAATTTTCAGGAGCTGATTCTATCGATAAGTTCCAACCGATAAGCTTATGCAACTCTTTTTATAAAATAATTTCTAAAGTGGTTACTAGCAAGTTGTTAAGGATTCTTCCTCTGATCATTTCACCCCAATAGAGTGGATTTTTTCTGAGAAGACAAATCCTTGACTCTATCATTGATATCCATGAAAACATTCATTTGCTGGTGGATTCGAAAAAACAAGGATTTATGATGAAGCTGAATTTGTCTAAAGTCTATGACCAAGTGGATTGGAGTTTCTTGAGTAAGGTGTTGGGTGCTTTTGGATTTGGAGTGAGATTCATTAAGATGATTGATCAAATCATCTCGACCCTTCTTTTTCTATCATTGTTAATGGGGTGCCTTCCACTTTCTTCAAAACTTCTAGGGGCATCAGGCAGGGGGATCCTATATCCCCCATACTCTTCATCATCTTGGCTGAATGTCTAGGTAGATTTATCAGCAACTCTATTTCTGAGGGGCTCCTCTGTGGTATTTCTCATTCTTCTAGTTTTAGAGCTTGCACTCATCAAAAATTTGTCGATGATACCATTTTAATGGGATCATCCACTATCAAAGAAGCTTCCAAAATGAAGAACCTTATCAACACTTATAGCAAGGCAATTGGTCAAACCATTAGTTGGGAGAAAAGTCATATTTTCTTCTTCAATACCCCAGAAGGAAGACAAATTAGAATGGCTTGGATCCTTGGTTGCCAAATTGGTAAGCCTCCTGCTTCCTACCTAGGCCTCCCCTTGGGATTGAAACCCTTGGAGTTGTTCTGGAATAGTCTTGCTAATAGATTCAACAAAAAGTTGGCTGGTTGGAAAGAGACCCTTCTTACTCAAGCTGGAAAAGTCCAACTCTTAAAATCTTCCCTCCAGAGTCTCCTAGTGTATGCTCTAAGCCTTTTTAAAATCCCAAGCAAATTTGTTGATCCCATTGAGAAAATCTAAAAAGCCTTCCTATGGTCAAGGGTGGAGGAGAAGAAGAAAATGGATCTCATAGCCTAGGAAAATGTTTGTAAACCTAAAAAAGAAGGGGGGCTTGGGTCTTAGGAATATCAGAACTTTGAACAAAACTCTCCTAGCAAAACAAATCTGTAGAACTTATTAGGGAAAAGGAGAATGGAATGATATCTGTAAGGCTAAGTACTTAAGGAAAGCTCCCACCATTGAGGAATTCATGGTCTCAGATCAAATACCAAGCGGGTCTTTCATTTGGAATAGTGTTATCTAGGCTAAAGGTATTGCTAATCTCAGAAATGTTTGGGCCATTGGTGATGGAAGGAAGGTGGACTTTTGAGATGATGCTTGGATTGGAGAAGCCCCTCTTAATAAGATGGCTCCTCATATACTCATCCATAATTGCAAGGAGAAGATAGGTACCAAAGTGGCTGATTATTGGAAAGATCAAATGTGGGTGGACCTCAGACCCATTGATCCCAAACTCAAGAAGGTAAACTTAATGATCAACCACGCGATTTTGAATCCCAGAAGGGAAGACCATATGGTGTGGTGTGGAACTTCGTCTGGAAATTATTCGGTCTCCTCTACTATCCTTTTACTGGCTCATTCCCAAGATCCTATTCCGTGCTGGGCCAAGGCTTGGTATCCAGGGTTGACTCCCAAAATCAACATCTTTTTGTGGATCCTTTTGCAAAAAATGATTCTAACTACTGACAACTTAAGAAAGAGGGGATTTTGTTTCCCTAACTATTGCTATCTTTGTCTTAATAATGATGAATCTGTGAACCACATCTTTTTACACTGTCCTTATACTACTCCTATTTGGGTGATGTTTTTTCAAATGTGGGGGCTAAATTGGGTTTTCCAGGAGGAGATGCAGGATTGTTTCAAAAGATGGCATTATTACACCAATAACATCACCAGAAGAAATCTTTGGAAATTCTCTTTTGCCCATATCTTCTAGGGGATATGGAAAGAGAGAAATACTAGAATATTCAGGAATGATATTAACACCTCTGAAGTGGTTTGGGTCAAGATAAAAAATAACTGTGTTGAGAATGTAATGGCCAGGGGAGTGCATAGTTGTACTAGTAAGGAGGAATTTGATGTTCTCAAAAGATGGAATATCCCAGCCTCTTTGGGCTCTAACATCAATCAAAACAATAGAAGCTTGTGTTTCTGGTCCTTTCCCCCCAATGAGTGGTTCAAGGCCAACTTTGATGGGGCAGAAAAAGGAAATCCAGGTTCGACTGGTTGCGGTGGTGTCATCCAAAATGGGGCTGGCTTTTGCACTGGAGCGGTGGCCTATCCCTTAGGTATTCAAACCAATCATATGGTGGAAGCTATGGAGGCATTTCAATCTATTAAATTGGCCTCTAATTTAGGGGTCAAAATGCTTTGGTTGGAAGGCAACTAAAAACATCATTAACTGCCTTCTCGGTAATCATCAACCTTCATGGATTATCATGAACATCATTGAGTCAACCAGAGAGCTGATTCAAGGGTTTCAAAAATGCCACATCACACATGTCTACAAAGAAGCTAACCGGAGTGCTGACTGGGCTGCCAATGTGGCAGTACAGAGTGAGGTAATTATTACTTGGAAAGGTGAAGGGGAGCTATCGAGTGTGGCACATGACATCTTAATTTATGAAAGATTGCATGGTAAAAAGGGACATATTTGATATCATTTCCCAAAGTGTAAGTAGACGTCATGGCAGTAGGCACTGGTTCTACAGGCTACCGAGAAGGAAGTACAACAATCATTGTAGGTTAACTTCGCATTCTTTATGGGCATTTTTATCCCTCTTCAACAATAGCATCAGAAACTCCTGCGGAAAATGAACTAGTTATCACAGAGAGTTTGTTGTGAAGAAAGGAATCAGGTGGGAGTTGCAGATTATTGATATCAATAGGATCATGGGGGGTAAATGAAAGAGAATGGAGGATACCACCATTGAGAAATGGAAGAGTCATCCACAAGTCTAGGCTATCCTTAAAGTTGCCAAGATGACGGATTTTATGGAAAATATGCAGGAGAAATGACCTGAAATCACAAAAATCTTTAAGAAGGGTTGGAACGAAGGGATGTTAACCATTGGAAACAGGAAGGTCAAGGTGAGTGAAACTATGATTGTGAAGGCAACTGGTCTTCCGATGGAGGGCATCAAGTTTTATAGGGACAAAAATATTTCAGATGCTGTCATTAAGAAATTTCTAAAGAATGAGGAGAAAAGGGCTAGACTAGTGAAGGGTAGCCATACCTACTTTTCGCCAAAGGTAATTAAGTTAATTTGGAGAAGGGTTCTTCTTTCTATTATGGAGTTTATCACGCTTGATGGTAGATACACTAGGGTTTACAACTACCACTTTGTTTTACTTAATCATTTTAGGTATAAAGATAAAATTTATTTTCCCTATTATCTTTTCTGTGCCCTTAATGCGGGGATCAAGGATGCTATTTCCAACCCTAGTATTAACCCTACAATGCACAAAGGTTTGATGGTGATTCTGTAAAATCACATCAAGAACATGACTTTCTAGTTGAATATAGCTAAGATTTTTGAATCGGATGAGGATTTTGATGAATTTGATGAGGAGGAAGGCGATGGCTATGATACGAAAGCGAAGATAGAGGACGAACCTCAAATTGCTAGGTCAAGAAGAAGAAATAAAAAAATTGAGTAGGGGAAACATAACAAAGGGCTTGCTAAAAAGAAGTAGAGAGGGGAGGACAATAGCTGGTGTGAGGAGGAATATGGGATAGACAATGACATGGACAGTGAAAGTGAGGGGGTCCAAACCCTTGTGAGCTTGAAGTAGAAAAAGAAGACTTGTAAAAGCAAGGAGGTGGACACCAAGGATCGGTCACCTCTCAGGACTGATTTAAAGGAGAAGGGATTAATGGGGGAGGACATGATAATGAAAGAAGCTCAGAGCTCTGAGGATAGGGAGCTTGGCCTAGAGGTTAATCTTAATACTAATGGTGATAAGAACCAGGAAGAGAATCATTTGAATATTGATCTCTGCATCAATAGTGGAATGGAAAGCCTCAAACAGGTGCTCAACTAGGTGCATAAGGAAATTGAAGGCATCAAAACCAAGAAAGCTTAGGAAGCAGGGAAAATCGAGATATTACAAGCTCTAGGCTCCAGAAAGTTCAATCCCCTTCCAGAATGTCTCAGTGAGCTCACCAAGATGATCAATAACGGTGAGGAGATTATCAATGCCAACCATAATAACTTTCTTGGCTTGGAAAATAGAGCAGGAGTAACTTAAAAGAGACTTGATGGTATTGAGCAAATGCTCAAAAAAATAGGGGAGCAAAGCCACAAGATTTTGAAGGCTGCCTCTGCCAGCATGAAAGCCCTTATTTGCAAGATGGAAAACTACCAAGGGGATAAGGTCATGGTGGGTATTATTGATGTTAAGGATGACACCCCATATGATAGGGACACAGGGCTAGGGAGAAGAACAAGAGCAAGCACTAAAAGGATGCAAAGCCACAGTAAGGAAATCGAGGAGATTAAGCGGGTTGCGGACAATATGGAATAGATGGAGCTTGAAGCGGTGGAGATGCTTCAGAAATTAACCTAAGCCTGGACTACTGTCGGTCTTTTTTGGTCTATAATCTGCATTTTCTTGTTTGCTGGCATTTGGTTTGCCAGCTGTCTTTCCTTTGTTTGCTATCTTTTTGCTATGGTGTAATGTTTACCTTTTGATTTTCTGATTGTACTGGGTTTCAAGGCCCATCAAAACCTATTTTCCCATATTCAAAAACATTTACTGCCAAAGATTCTGAAATATATAACTATAGGTGTATTGCCAAACCATAACTCATAGGGTGTCTTACTAGTTTCTCCTTTGATATGAATTATGTTAAATGTATAGACTATTGTGCTCACTGCTTCTCTCCAGTAGATATGAGGTATATTAGCTTCCATCATCATGGTTCTAGCAGTATCCAAGATAGTTTTGTTCTTCCTTTCCACAACTCCATTTTGCTGAGGTGTCCGGGGAGCAGAAAATTGTCTCCTTATGCCATGCTTCTCACAAAAGTTATTAAACTCATCGGAAGTGAATTCTCCAACATGATCTGATCTTAAACACTTAATCTTCAATCATGTCCCAATTTCAACTTTAGCTTTAAAGTTTTTAAACTTTTCAAAAGCCTCATATTTCTCCCTTAGAAAAGTAACACACATCACTCTAGAATAATCATAAATGATTAGCATAAAATATCTATGGTGCAAGGGCACTAGGACATGTGTTTACTTAATTTTGGAATGTGTCTACAACATTTTGATTCATGGTTATGCTTAGGAATAGAATATGCAATGTGTGTGTTTGAAGGCCTATTGATTAGGCCTAGGCAGTGTATTAAGTCTTAAGGCCCCAAAGTGTGTCAACTTGGTCAAAGGCCTTGTATGGGAATTTTATATGTATTTGTTATGTTTAGGGGTTTGCAATGTGTGGTATGTTCATTCTTGACCTTTGGTGTGAAGGAAAGATTGAATTGTAGAAAGTTGATTGTATGCATTGGAGGTAGTTGGAGGAGTTCATTGGCATGATATAATCCTATAGGAATGATGCCTACTGGAGAGAGATGACATTGAATGAATTTGTTGTCTTCAAAACAAAACGGTTATTGTGTTTTTCTGCATTTTTCTTGAGTTTTTTGTTGCATAATTCCCTGTGAATGGTGGACATGAATTAAGCATTTGGAAAGTTGTAACAGAGTTTCATAGTTCATTTGGAGTTGATCTGATGTCTTGAAGCCTTTGGGTTTGGAAGGAAGTGAATTTGCTATCCCACTGGCCTGACAAAACCCTCAAAACCTAGGTTTAGATGCAAATGGTGACACAAATCAACATCTCTCTATGGAATCGATCTGAAACCTAGGAGGATGTTGATTTGACATGTATACTATATTTTACTGGTGGCTGTGAAGACATGAAGTGTCATTTGTCTTTCCTAAGATGATGCCCTTGGCTTGACATTGCTCATGTGGTAAACCTATGCAATAGGAAAAGAGGGTGGAAACCTTGAACAATAGATTGAAGGATGGTCAAAATTGGCATGAGAAGGATCTTTGAACAAGTACAGACCCTTGGCAAGTGTTATCCTTTCATTCCTTTGTGAGTGGTGAATCTTTTGAGAGCTTAAACCCCAATACCGACTAAAAGAGGCTAAATAGGGTCAGTAGGGTTTGACCATCTATACTCAAAACCCAGATGCAAAAGTTTGGAATCTTGTAGAATGTTCAAAAAGGGCATTCGAATATTAGATTTATTCATGGGGTTGTTCAAGTATGTTGTGAGACAAATCAAGAAAATTCCGAATGTAGGGCTAATTGCTTGTAGCCCTATTTCCTAGGTCCGAAATGGGAAAAGATACAAAGGGCTAGTAAACACCCATCTAAGGGGTCAAGATAAATGAAAATGACATACAACACATGTGTGAATACTTACATAGGTTAGATTCCACCTTTTGAGTAAAGATCCTATTGCTTGGGGTTTGGGGTTGTTAGGTGTCCTTGGTTGAAGGGTTGGAACCTGAGGGGTAGGAGACTCCTTGTCAATTGTGAGTTGTCCTGAGTGAAGAGATCCTTGGGAAGGATCTAGGGCAAGCTATAGAAACCTTGAGAAGGTTAAAGACATTGGTCCATTGGGTGATACCAAGTGGAGACCCTTTTTGAGTAAAAACCAAGAAAGTGATATAACATCCCAAATCCTCTGCATCATATTGGTATCAAAGCTATACCAAGGGGGTAAACTCACAAAGCTGGTTCCCACTTTTGCCAATGAATGAAATTGGCGAAAGTGGAAAATTTTGTTTACGAGGGTTTCGAGCGAAGTGGGGGTGTTCGAACAGAATACCCTTTGGGGTTCGAGTGAAGACCCCACTTCACTCGAACCCAATCTTTCGAGCGAAGCACCTTTAATGCCCATTTATGTCATTTTTAAATTATAGCGTGGGGGTTCGATCAAACCCCCCTTCATTCAAACCCCCTAAAAATGGGGGCTCCGCTCGAACCCCTCTTCATTCGAACCCCTTTTTTAACACTTCTTTGAAGATTTCTACATTTTTTTGCAGATTTTTGGCCTTGAAACCTCTGGTTGAAGGCTCAAATGGAATGATCTTGACAACCCAAAATGTAGTATTATAGTCCTCGAAGAAAGCTTTCCAATGAATATAATTTTATTACATATTGATTTTATTATGAACTTGTTTTTTTAATTTTACCAAATATTGGTTTTTCACCGAACATGAACTTCTTTGTTCAACGCATTGGGAAAAATAAGAAACTAATTCAAAAAAATTCTGAAAAATATCTAAGCTCTGGGTATTGATGTCTTCTTTCTAATAAAAAAAATAAAATTGAATTTCGATATATATAGAATAGGTTATGTGTTCAAATGTAAACCTATGTCTGAATTATGACTAGTCGGACTTCAAAACTTAATAAAATAAAAAATATTGAACATATCACTATCAAACCAACTGCAAGCCTTGGATATTGATGTTACAAACCAAAATTCGAAAGAATTGAGTTTTTATCATTTATAGAAAAAAAATTTATGCATTTCGGGAGGCACATCACTCTTAAACAATGTAGTTTGTTGTAAAAAACTACTTTTCGAGGGAGATGGAAATTTTTTTAAAAAATCCTTCAAAAAAATTTGAAAGAAATATATATAGAATCTACAGACAAAATTCTACAAATCACTAATTTACATCATCTTCAAATTCTTAATAGTTTAAAAGTTATAGTTGTTGGAAGTTGAAGATTATTTTAAAATTGTTCATCTCAGTGTCAAAAGTGGGAACCATTATTGTGAGTTCACCCAAGGGTGGAATAGGGTATGTCAGACTCAAAATTTGGAGAAGAGGCTTCTACAATGCCTCCTAAGGAAATGAAGCCAGAGGCCATCAAGAAGATGGTAGAGGAGTTGCTTGAAGAGAAAATCAAAGAAACTTGACAATCCAAGGGAAAGGACAAAACTTTTGATGATGAATCAGAAGAGGAGAATGAAGAGTAGGAGGCCATCCCTCCGAATATGGCACCTGATCAAAAGATGTTCCTGGATGCCCTGAAATTAGTAAATACGGATAATGTGGAAAGTCTACCTATCTATAGTGGTAGCCTAAATGGAGAAGAGGTGTTTGAATGGATAGAAGCACTCAATAACCACTTTGAGTACAAAGAGGTCCCAGAGGAGAAAAGAGTGAGTTTGGAAAAGTCTAGACTCAAGGGGTTTTCCTTGTTGTGGTGGTAGTGCTGCAGGAAGAAAGGGTGAACATAGGGAAGAAGAAGATATCCTCTTGGGAGAGGATGAAGAAAAAAATCAAAGACCAATTCCTACCAATAGACTATGAGGTTCAGATGTATAATAAGTTGCAAAACCTTAGACAAATCGAGTTGGATGTGAATGCATATATCGAGGAATTTCACAAGCTAAGTCTTAGGTCCAAGAAGCATGAAGAAGAGGCAGAGAAGGTGGCTAGATACCTGAATGGGTTTAAGGCAAAACATCTAAGATGAAATCAACATCATGGCTCTGAAAACTATTCACAAATGCTTCCAATTGGCATTGAGGGTGGAAGATAAGATAAAGAGGAGAGGATAACAACAGAATAAAGGAAAAGGTGGTAGACATTTTAGAGGTAGAGCTAGCTTTGGAGGAAGGAATACTCCTTTTAAAAATGGTGATTCTAACCAGAAAGAGTCCAATGGAGAGTTCAATAATAATAATGGAGGCTTTAGAGTAGGAAGAAAACCTTTTGGTAGGGGTATGCAAGGAATCCAAGGCAGAGGACCCAATGTTTTCACTAGTAAATGTTACAATTGCAACCAAGTGGGTCACACTATGAGTAGATGCTCAGAGAAAGCTTCTAGCTCACATGGACTAGAAAGAAGGACTCAACTTGTGCAAGAAGATGATGGACAAAGTGTCAATTCACCCATGGGAAGTGCAGGTCCTACCTTGGATGGAGAAAGCCTTGTGCTAAGGAGATCGTTGTTGAAGGTACCCCAATGCAAAGAGCCCCCACAAAGAAAGTCACTCTTCAAAACTACTTGTAAGTCTCATGGTAATGTTTGCAAAGTGATTGTTGATTTTGGATCCACAGAGAATATTGTTGCTTTAGAAATGGTAGAGAAGTTAAAATTGAAAAGGTTACCACATGTGAGTCCTTATAGAGTATCTTGGCTTAACGAGGGGTAGCACATAGTAGTAGATGAACAAACTTGGGTAGATTTTGAAATGGGGGACTATAAGGATAGGATCTTGTGTGATATCCTTCCTATGGATGCTTTTCACCTATTTTTAGGTCGCCCTTGGAAGTGTGATATCAATGCACAACATGATGGTGAGAAAATGTGTATGTCATTACCAAGAATGGTAGACAGTTTAAGATGGATCCTTTACCCAATCAAGGGGAAGAGAAGATTGTTAGTCCACATGTCATGTTTCTTAGTGGAAACGATTTTTTGGAAGTCCTTAAACAAGAAAAGACCCAAGGCTATGCTTTAGTTTTACACCCAAAAGATGAGTCCAAGCAAGGAAATGGTGAGAAAGGAGAGATTCCTAGTGAAGTGCAAACCATGATGGAATGATATAAGGGAGTTGTGGCCAAAGACATGCCTGATAACTTGCCTCCCATAAGAGAAATCAGTCATCAAATTGATTTGATTCCCGGTGTGACCTTGCCTAATAAAGCTGCCTACAAGATGACTCCTAGTCCAAATGAGGAGATAGCAAGACAAGTGCAAGACCTTTTGGATAAGGGGTTGATTAGGAAGAGTTTAAGCCCATGTGCTATACCCACTGTGTTGGCACCAAAAAAAGATGGAACATGGAGGATGTGCATTGATTCTAGAACCATCAACAAGATCACAATTAGGTACCGGTTTCCTATGCCTAGGATTGAAGACCTGATGGACTATCTTGGAGGGTCATTCTACTTTTCAAAAATTGATTTGAAGTCAAGTTATCATAAAATCATAATCAAACTTGGTGATGAGTGAAAGATAGCCTTTAAAACCAATGAGGGCTTATATGAGTGGATGGTGATACCATTTGGCCTCACAAATGCACCTAGTACCTTTATGCGCCTCATGAATGAGGTATTGCCAGAATTTATTGGTAAATTTGTTATTGTTTATCTTGATGAAATCTTGGTGTTTATCAGGTCCAAGGAGGAGAATTTGAAGCATTTGGATCAGGTCTTGAGGAAGCTTCATGAGGAGAAATTGGTAATGAACTCAGAGAAGTGTGAATTCATGAAAATTGAGTTGGTTTATCTAGGCTTTGTAGTTTCAAATAGATGTTTGAAAATGGATCTTTCTAAGGTTGATGCTATTGTAAATTGGCCTACACCTAGGACAGTAGGTGATGTTAGGAGTTTTCATGGATTGGCTACTTTTTATAAAAAGTTCGTCAAGGGATTTAGTCATATTTGTGCTCCCATCCTTAACACTATAAAAGGAGGAATAAAATGTAGGTTTGAATGGACAAAGAAAGCAACCCAAAGCTTTGAGATTTTGAAGAGGAAGGTTTCATAACTTCCCACCTTGAGACTCCCTAGTTTTGATGAAATTTTTACAGTTGAATGTGATGCAAGCAAGAAGGTAATAGGTGCAGTCCTTAGTCAAGAAGGACATCCGGTGGGATTTTTTTCAGAGAAGTTGAATGAGACTAAACAGAGGTATTAAACCTATGATTTGGAGCTTTATGCCATGGTGCAAGCACTCAAAAAGTGGCACCATTACCTTCTTCCAAAAGAGTTTATTGTTTATACTAACAACAATGCATTGAGTTTTCTTAATGGGCAAGAGAAGTTGAACCAAAGGCACATCAAGTGGACTGAAAAAATCCAACCTTACACCTTTAGTATCAAGCACAAGAAGGGTGTGACTAATAAGGTTGCAAATGATTTGAGCAAGAGAACCCTCATTGTTCAAGAAATTCAGTTGCAAAGTGTTGGTGTTGATTCTCTTAAGGCCATGTACAAGGAGGATCATGATTTCAAGGATGCATATGATGTATGTACTAAGTTTGCTAGCTATTTTCATGTTGATTTTTCTGATTTTATGTTGCAGGATGGATTTCTCTTCAAGGGGCATCAATTATGCATTCCCCAATGTTCTATGAGGGAGAATATCAATAGAGAGAAACACAATGGCAGCCTTGGAGGTCATTTTGGTTTGGACAAAACCTTAGAGTAGGTATAAAGGTTTTATTTTTGGCCCAAGATGTAGGTAGAGGTAAGAAGATTTGTGGAGCATTGTCCTATTTATCAAAGGGAAAAAGGTGTTTCAACCAATGCTAGTTTGTATCAGCCTTTACCGATTCCTACTAGGCCTTGGGAAAGATTTAGTATGGATTTTGTACTTGGGTTGCCCAAAACTCCTAGTGGTTTTGATAGTGTCTTTGTAATTGTTGATAGGTTCACCAAGATGGCTCATTTTGTGCCATGTAAATTCACAAATGATGCATCTCATATTGCAGGTTAGTTTTTCAAAGAAGTTGTACGGATACATGGATTACCTCTCAATATTGTCACTGATAGAGACTCCAAGTTTGTTGGTCATTTTTGGAGGACTCTCTAGAAGAAGTTAGGCACTAATCTATCATTTTCATCAACATACCACCCTCAGACTGATGGACAAACTGAGTGGGTTAATAGATCCCTTGGCAATCTCCTTAGATGCCTTACCAAACAACATGGACAAAGTTGGGATTTAGTGATTGGACAAGTTGAATATGCATACAATGATTCAGTTAATAGGATCACAAAGAGAAGTCCATTTGAGGTTGTGTATAGCCTACATCCTAGAGGGATACTTGAACTCAGAGATCTTGGAGGCATGGATAAATGGAGTGCCCAAGGAGAAGATTTTGCTGTCACCATGAAGGAGATTCATGAACAAGTTAAGACTTCACTTCAACAAAGTACTAATAAATATAAACTTAGAGAAGATGTTAAGAGGAGAGATGTTCAGTTCAAACTAGGGGATTTGGTGATGGCTTACCTAAGGAAAGAAAGCTTACCCAAAAGCCAACCTTCTAAACTTCTCATGAAGAAGATAGGTCCCCTCTAGGTGGTTCATAAGTTTGGCAACAATGCCTATGTATTTGAACTTCCAATAGACTTAGGAATATCTCCCATCTTCAATGTATGTGATTTGATATCGTTCAAAGGATCCTTGACACATGCAGCACCTGATTCATCTCTTGAGGAAGAGGACGTAGAGTGGATGAAGGATCTACTGCCTAGCAAGCCATTGGAATTGGAGTGCATTCTTGACTCCAAGGTGATCAAAAAAACAAGGAAATGTGTGTACAAAGACTATCTAATCAAATGGAAGGGGCTTCCAGAATCTGAAGCTACTTGGATGAGTGAAAGTGATATCCTCAAGCATGGAACTACAATAAACCGGTTGGCAACTCAAGGGACTTGAAATTTCTTGTCTAGGGGAGTATGGTGAAGGGGCACTAGGACATGTGTTTACTTCATTTTGGCATGTGTTTACATCATTTTGATTCATTTTTATGCTTAGGAATAGAATGTGCAATGTGTGTGTTTGAAGGCCTATTGATTAGGCCTAGGCAATGTAATAAGCCTTAAGGCCCCAAGGTGTGTCAACTTGGTCAAAGGCCTTGTATGGGAATTTTATATGTATTTTTTATGTTTAGGGGTCTAAAATGTGAGGTATGTTCATTCTTGACCTTTGGTGTGAAGGCAAGATCGAATTGTAGAAAGTTGTCAAAAGTTGCATTGTTGTCTTAAGCAACTTTTCTTGCCTTAGTTGAACTGATCTTTACCATGCAATCAAAATTCACATGACAACCTTTTATGCCAAAGCCAACTCTCATCAATTTGTGCAATCAAACATGTCTTCTCACTGGAATTCAAATGAAATATATTACCTTTTGTTTGAGTACCAGTTGTAATCTCCAATCCAGATCTATTAATGATTTTGGATTTTCCATCCTTGAATTGTAATTGAAATCCCTCATCAACTAATTTTCCTACACTCAAAAGATTATGCCTTAAACCTTCAACATAATAAATATTATCAGTATTGTGCTTACCATCTAATGATATATTTCCTTTTCCTTTGATCATTCATGCTTTGTCATCTCTAAATCTAACCAGACCACCATCAAATTCTTGCAAAGATAGAACTTACTTTTATCTCTAGTCATATGATGTGAACATCCAGTGTCAATTATCCATTCATCCTTATCTTCAATTTTAGCAGCAAGGGCCTTTTCTTCAGGTACATTCTCTTCCAGTGGTGGATCATCTTCCTTGATAGCCAAGAACACCCATTCCTTTCCATTGCCAGAACCACTAGCAGAGTCTTGTGCTGGTTCATCATCAGAATCAATCACACCTTCCTCATCTACAAAGTAACATGATTTAATTTTGTTTTTCCTGTACTTATACTTGTTCTGATATCCAGGGTTAGGCTTATGAGATTTTCTAGCTTTTTCTTTAAATCTTGAATTCCTTTTAGGACATCTAGATGCAAAATGACCTATCTTATTACATGCAAAACATTTAAAAGGTGATTTTCCTTCATACTTACTTCCTACTGGTCCTTTAGCTATTCTTCTAGCAAATAGGGCTTCAAGTTTCTCAAATTCTTCATCTTCCCTTTTCATATCATCCAATTCCTTTGCATACAAATCTTTCCAATCTTGCTTGCCGGTTGATGATGTAAATGCATGAAAAGTAGGTTCAGACTTCACAGCTCTAGAAGGTCCAAATTCTTCAAGTTCAAAATCAGATAATTTCCCAACCAAGGTATCTCTATTTACAGAAGCATTAGCCATTGTTCTCAATTCATTAAGTGTAGTAGCCTTCATCTTATAAGCCAGTGGTAAAGCTCTCAGAACTTTAGAAACTATTTCATCCTCACTCAGAGTTCCACCACAACATTGAATTCCCATAACAATTTCATTTACCCTTTTCCATGAATGTAGTAATCCTTTCATCTTCTTCCATCTTCAAATTTTCATATCTCACCTGGTAACCATCAAGTTTAGCAATCTTAATAGGAGGGCCACCTTCATTAAGAGTCTCCAACTTGTCCCATATAGCCTTTACTGATGATTTATTAGTTAATCCTATTATTTGTTGATCAGAAAGTGTACACAAGAGGGCTTCTCTAGCTCTACAATCATTCTCAAGCTCCTTATCCAAGTTTTCCAAAGGAGGATTGCCAGATGCTAGATTAAAAGGTGTAACTCCATTCTCTGTGATTTCCCAAATTTCCTTAGCAAGACATCTCAGATGAGTCTCCATCCGAATCTTCCATACTCTGTAATTTGTTCCATCAAGCCTAGGAATTTCTCTTCGAAAGACAACAACAGTTGAACTAGATGAACTTGAACTGTTAGTCGCCATAGGATCTTCCTCAAGCAGTTAAACTTCTACAGAGAGGACCAGATCTCTGATACTGATTGTTAGACAATTCAAATAATTGGAGGACAACTTAGAGAAGGGGGGGTGAATTAGTTGTCACCAGATTATCGAAACCTTAAGCAATTAAAACTTTAATACCAGAACACATAAGATCAATACCGGAATGCATAAACCAATTACCGAAATAACTGATATACCAATTAAGCACAAACAGCAATTAGAGAATAAATACCATCCACATGACACCAAGATTTGTACGTGGAAAACCCATTAAAGGAAAAAACCACAATGGGAAGCCTACCCACAATCAGATAATACTTCTGCAGTAAGTATGTGATTACAAATTGAGCGTCTTGCAATTGCAGGAAGGCTAACAACCTAGAACACATTGCTCATTAGAAAAGAAGTCAAACTGACTACATAAAAATGCAGACTACAATCTGGAAGGAAGAATGAACTGCAATGATAGCATCTCCTATGCTTGAATATAGTTTTGGTTAAGCTCAATACCAGAGGACTTAATCCTCTTACATAAACCCAATTTGATCACCAATGATCAACCAAATCCTCTGCATGAATGATTATTACATTATTCTCTCCTATACATCCTTTTTTTTATCCTTTCATTCCATACATGATCATGAAGTCCAAACAACACATTACATTAAGTCGGTCCAAAACCTAGATAGTACTGGACCCAATTTAGGTCCACACATGCTAAAGCAATGATCCTAATTAGTCAAGTTTCAAACACGATCACCATTAGCATCTTGAATACATACTAGAAGTCGTGCCTAACACCACTTATGCATAACATAAAAAGATCTTCAACAAAGCTCTGCCAGTGAAACCCTCACCGGATCAGCAAACCAAGCTTACCAGCATATAAGATAACATTTGATCACCAAATCAAAACCAACTGACTAAACATGAATCTGAGTAGCATGAATAGTAGATCTAAGCCAATTTCATAAGCCAAAGCATATCAGAGCATATGAGATCATCATGATCTAATCCAACCAGAAACCAAACAGCTTACCGAGACCAAAAGGATACCGGTAACCAGCTAAAACAACTAGTGTTGACATCAATGACAGAACATCAATGCAACACATAATCAATTCCTCCAAATGGCTAACAACTCTCTCATGTGAAAATAGTTTGGCCACACATTGAGGACATACTCACAGTATATATTTCTTAAAAAATACAATGGCACCTCATAATTATTACAAGGTGGATCATTAAAGACCATCCACCACCTCTGCCAAATAAAATTCTTCATCTGCACATTGGTACACCAATGTATGGGAAACCTCTTTGCATTAAGAGGTAACAACTGACCAGTTTTAGGATCAACAAAAAGGGCACATATTTATTGTTTACTAATATTTTTGTTTTTCACTCCCTCGTATGATAACTCACTAGCATAGTATTGACGACACATATCCCTAAAGTTTTCCCATTTTGTAATTTGTGTGGAAATGGTTGTGGCACCACTAGCTAATGTTTCTAGGCTAGTGGTGAGGGATTTATGATGCTCAAGCTCAGATGTTTTCAATTTATTAATCAGTCTATTAATTTTAGACATGTTTTGCCCTAACTAATTAATCAATTGCTCTTGTGTATTAGGTGTATGGTCAAAAGGAGGAGCTGGAGGTGTACCTTGTGGGTTTTGTTCGGGGTTTTTAGGAGGTGCATCTTGTTGTTGTGGATTATCAGAATCTAGTTTTTGAAACAAAAAATAAAAAAACCTAATCAAAATAAACGAAATTAAATTCAAAACATAAAAAAAATTGAATAAACGAGAAAGAAAAACAAAAATTAAGCAAAACTAAACTTTTTTTGATAGGTACTGCGTATGCAATTTTTTAGGACTTAAAACCACGTACGCGCTTACTTTCCTAAAAACACCGCATATGCGGTATCTTTCTTTAGGCTCGGGGACAACAGACCTAAGCACGTACGCGATGATTTCAAATTTTAATACTGCATATGCGCTGCTTATTTTTTCATGGTTTTTTAGGTGTTGTCCACTTTTTTGACCACCATCTTTGTGCACATACCCCTCTCTCTCTTCCATCTCCATGTTTATCTATACCTTTTTTTAACTATATCTCCTTACCCCCCCTTCTCTCACTCTTCCCCACTCTATCTCTCCCTCTCTCTCCCTATTATGAATATAACATGAGCTTAATTATCTTCTCAATCCATACATTTTATTTCACTCTTGATTCAATCTTTCTAAGTGGATACATAGTTAATTTGAAGATATCATTTCTTCATTAAGACCTTTGTTGCACAAATATCACTTGCTAAATGGCCTATCAATTGACCTCATTTAATACACAAGAGTATGCGAATAATAGACCAAAAAATTCCCTAATTGACCTTCCACACCTCTTCAACATACCTATTGCACACCAAAGTGTAGTTGCTAGTTTTAGCCTAATGTTAGATTACTCCACCAATTGTCTTCTTTCACTCTCACTGCTGAAATATATCTATGTTTGTTTCAACATCAAAACAAAAATGACAGCAAACAAAAACATAGTTGGCTTGAGGTACTAGACAAGCCAAAAACCACATAACACCAATCACTAAGTTCCTTATGAAATCTAAACAAGAAGCAATCCTTTTATTATTAGTATATTTACATAAAAGTTGTTTTATTCAACTTTATTTATATCATAGTTATTTTATGATTTTAGTTTTAATGCTTATTATTTTTGTATGTCAACTCTTCAATAGTTTTTGTTAACGTACTTACACCATTACATATCACCTCTTGATGTTGTGGTTATAGATTGTTGTCATTGTAGTTACATAATTAAATTGTTTTCATGTGCTGTGAATTATAGAAAGACACATGAATGTATGGTAAGGTCTCAATTATATTATAAATATTTTAGATACTTTTAATTATAACAAATATGAGATAACATAAGTGATATAATATTTAAATAGTACGATGTAATTTCTTATTAATTATCATAACATTAATAATAAATATTTGAAATATTCAAAATACTTATATTTTATAGTATTAAAATAATAATTTTTATTTACATATATACTATATTATTTTTTATTAATCATTTGTTAAAGAATATTTGATTTTATTACTAAAAAAATAATTATTTCTTGACTGATTGAAAAATATATGACATGTTTGAAGCATTGTGCAGGTTTATCAAGGATTTAGGAGTCAGAATTGCTCCAATCCCGGCTTCGGCCTATTATCTACACAAAAAAGAAAAAGAAAAAATCACAAAAGTTACTCCTCCAAGGACAAATAATAATATTTAGTCGAAATAAATTTCAAGGCTTGCAACTTGCAGGTGAGCTGTTTGGGTCTGTAACGTGAGTTGAACCCACGAAAGCCACGTGGAAAGTCAAGAGTTGATTTGGTGTGTCAAAATTATTTGCAGTTGAGAATGAAGGCGGGGATTCATTCAATCGGTAGAACAGGTCGTAAGCCGTCGATCCCCCGAAGGCAACTCGCTATATACGTGCCGTGCCCTGGCAAATGACATTTTGTAAGTTCACAGAAGAGAAGAAAGATGAGTAGCGCAAAGGCAGATGAAGAACAATTAGCAACAGGGTATCCGCTGCTACCTCAAAATCCCGACTCCCACGCTCACCTGCAATATGTGCAGCCGCCGCCGCCTCAGAATTCCGACGCTCACCTACAATTTGTGACGCCGCCACCGCCACCGCCACCGCCGCCGCCTTATCCCTCTCCTCCTCCGCAACAAGGCAACCCTTTGCGTCCCACACAGTGGTCTTCTGGCCTTTGCTTCTGCACCGACGATCCATCCCTTTGTATTCTCCTCCTCTACTCCTCTCTCTCATTAAACATATGTATGGTGATATGCTCATGCCACTAATAACAATGGAAATGTTGTGTGAGTGCAGGTTTGCTCACGTTCTTTTGCCCCTGCATCACTTTCGGGCGAATAGCGGAGATAGTGGGCGAGGGTTCTCCAAGTAAGATTTGGATAAATAAATTACACTGCAAATTATATTGATTGGATGTTATTATATTGAATAGAAAGGCTCAAGGGTGGAATTTGATGCAGAATGCGGTGTGAGCGGAGTGATCTATGGGCTGCTATGTGTAACGTGGTATGCATGCTTTGGGGTGTATGGTGTGATTTGTGTTTCGGGGTTCGCTTCGTGCTATTCATGCACCTACCGAACAAAGATGCGGGCCAAATTTAACTTGGCAGAGATCCCCGTCAGAGATTGTCTCCTCCATTTTTTCTGCGAACCATGCGCTCTGTGCGAGGAATATAAAGAGCTCAAACATAGGGGATATGACCCTGCTCTTGGTAAAGCATTTGAATTTGTATGACCAGATCTTTATTATTATAATTGTTTAGCTGGTTTTGGAGTTTGATTATTTTTTTTTGGCTTGTTGCAGGTTGGATGAAGAACCTACAAAAACAGGAGCGCGAGATGGGGATCGCCATGGCACCTCCGGTCATTCCACCCATGGAAAAATGAGCCCACCGCTTATTCCATTTCTGTTTGACCAGGTCATCTAGACTTTCAATGGCTGTTTTCAATTATTATCTACAAGACTTATACTATAAAGTGAGACTGTGACTACATTGTAGAAGATTTTGTTTTATATTGTAGAATATTTGACTTTGGCACATTTTAGATATCTACTACAATGATTTATTACAATAATTTTGTTTTATGTGGTAGAAGATTTGAAATTTGTACATTTAAGACATCTTTTATAATGATTCAACCATTGATTATAATTATATTTTAGACAAATCATGACACAAAGGTTTTTTTGTTTTTTGTGGTCTAATATTTTCAATAATGAAAATTGTATATTTATATAATGTTTATATTTTATAAAACTTTTAAAACATGAATTAACTCTTTGGCCTTGATAAAATACATTAGGACCATAAGTTATTTTATTTTCTTCCTTAGCTTCCATAAAGTATTTTAGGGAGGTAATAAAGCATTCCTTACATGTGATTTCAACTTATTAGTGACTTTGGGAATGTAGCTTCTTCCATAATCCTCTCACACGCTGGATGAAAAAAAATAATGATAATAGTCTACCCACAGCGATAGAATAAGTTGGATAAAATAGTATATGTTTATAGTTGAATGAGTTTTAAGTATCGGACCCTACTCAACCACTCTATGTTAAAGTTTGTCAAGTTGTTCAACAATTTATGTGGACACAGCCACACTATATTCAAATCTATTAAAATATTCCATAATTTGTGGGGCTACATTCACACTATATTTAAAGCTCTCAAACTATAATTTTTAAATATTAATATATTTTACAATTTATGTGATTATATTTAGTTGTGTCTTTTGTATTCCTCAGAAATATTATCATCAATTCATTGATGTCTTTGTTGTGTGACAAACTCTTAACAAACTCTTAACCTCTTGTTGTCGTCAAATAATTATACATATTATCATATTTCAAAAAAATAATGTAAAAGATGTGAAAAGATATTATTACAAAATAGAGTAATTTTATTCTATCTTATTATATTATAATTATTATACAATTATAATGTTATATTTTTATATTATTCTTATTATTAATATTTTATATTTTATTAGATTTTTGTCATTTGTTCCCATTGTCATCTTTGATACTCTCTATGATATTATCTATGATATTGTCTTCTTTTCTCCTCTAATTCAAAATTCAATCTTAGTAATCATTTTCACTAATAGCACTAGATTAGAACCATATTAAAAAGATAGCATCATGTCTGAAGAACAAGTATCATATAGTCAAAAAAATATGAAAACACATAAAATATAAAGGAAAAGACTTACAAATTCATGAACAAGGAATCATTGAACTATAATGCCCCCTTCTTTGACATAGGTGTTCAAGTTGGAAGATTAAAATGTTGATTACCTATATATATTAATATATTCCACAATTTATGTGATTACATCTTGAACAAAATACGATCAATAGTCGTGTCTGCTCGCATTTGTCAAAAATATTATCATCAATTCATTGACATCTTTGTTGTGCGACCAACTCTTAACCTCTTGTTGATTTCGTCAAATAATTATACATATTATCATATTTTATCCAAATATTATTTTAAACTTTATAATACTTTGTATGTATAAGATATATATGTATATGTATAAAATTAAAGGATAGATAGAGCTCACTTTATTTTATTTGAGTTATTACATTATTTATTCATATATACACAGATGTCTATACATAAATACATACATACTTGTGTGTGAGAGAAAGAGAGAGTGAGAGAGGGGGAGGTAGAACTCACTTTATTTTATTTGAGTTATTACATTTTTCACTCGCATACTCTCTCTCTCACACACACTTTTGATTTCAAATATACATGTACATACTAGCTAAACTAACAAACTAGACTTCAAATGGACAATGATAATCCTTTTATATTCAGCCTACTAATAATTTCAATATTCTTGATTAACAATTTTGGAAAAACATTAGGATTATGGATCACACAAATATATTTCAAAACTATATTTGGCTCAAACTTCCATGTGAGTTATTCATAATTTCCTAGTCTAAGAAACATCAATGATTAAAGAGAGAGAATGGGAAATAAATTTGTGAAAAGAATGAATGGAAGCACTTGGAAGGAAGGAGGGTACTGACTTTGTTTGGTTCAATTCCATGTTTTTAAGGACTATAAGCACCCACCCATTTTATTCTGTTTACAAGATATATATGACTCTCCTTATATACAAATTCTAATAATATATAAAATAATATTATAATTGACTTATTGGAAGCTTAATAACCTAGATTGTACTTAATTTTTTTATTTAAAATAAAAAAATATTTATCTAGTGAATTAATGATTGTTATCCCATTTTATTCTGTTTACAAGATATATATGACTCTCCTTATATACAAACTCTATTAATATATGAAATAATATTATAATTGACTTATTGGAAGCTTAATAACCTAGATTGTACTTAATTTTTTATTTAAAAAAAATAAAAATATTTATCTAGTGAACTAATGATTGTTAAAATAACAATAATCATTATTAAATTAAAATTATCATAATAATTATCTTTATTTTTTTTATCTTATTATAAACCAACATTAAATACATTATTGACAATTAAAATAAATAAAATGTGTTTGGATATCTATGTTGCATGCAGGTTTAAGTTTATGTATTTGTTTATTCTAACGAATTAAACAATGTAACTCTTCTTCTCTTCTAGGTTTATTTTACTCAAAGGAATTTTCAAATGTAGATATCAATATATTAATGTTTGAATTAATATATCAATACAAAGTGAATTTTAGGTTTGAATTAATATAACGATACATTGTTTAACTTCCATTCTTTCACTACATTTCTAGTAAAATAGGAAATCTCTCATGACACTTCCTGATATAAAGGGTTATCTAACCATTTAGGGCATTAATTGGAAGAAAATATTGCATAGATATGTAGACATGTTATGTACACATTAAACATATTAATCATCAATTAACCTTAATGCCCTAGTTATTGTATATAAAACATTGTATAAGGTTGGAAAAGGCCTTATACTTAAAATGACCCTATGTATAGAATTTTGTATAATCACATTATATCCATGACAGTTATACTACTTAATTCTAAATATTATATTTATATTTGATACCATCTACACTACAAAAACTAATGTTATCCATATGTCACTATAAAAAATAAACCATTCTAGCTTCAATGCAAACACAAATGTGAACAACTAGCATTACAAAATTACCTCAATGTTACCACTAAAAACATTCCTTCAACTAATCTATACTATAGTCAATTATAACAAATAGGGATCAAACACACATCAAACAAGGAACAAAACACAATTTTTTTCAATGATAAAATTTATGCATTTATGGACAAAAGATCTAAAAATTATCAATTCCTATTTATAGCCCTAATTTTTCATGGATAATCATGAATGTATGTAGTCATATATGATATACTTATAAACACTAAAAAGGGTTATTAAAATTTTATTGGCAAATAAAATAAATCCCACAATACTAATTTCCTCTAGTATTATCATATTTCCTCTAGTATTATTAATTTGAGTTTTCATTCAATGATTAATTGAATATCATTATTTTATCAAAAGTGATTGTAACTTGAACACCTAGTCAAAGAAGGGGAAATGTGAGCAGACACAACTACATATAAGATTAAGTATTAATTAAATAAAATAATATAGATTCACAACTATAATTTATACCAATTATCTTTAGGTGGAAACCCAAAATAATATTAAGAAATATTATTTTACATCTTGGATGAAATACAATGAAAGAACTCAGTAGTTGTGTCTTCTTGCATTCCCCCTTCTTTGACATAGGTATTCAAGTTGGAAGATTAAATCTTGGACCTTGTTCTACATGTGTATTGTAGAGAAGTTGTGAGTAGTGCAGTATACACTCTTAACCAGGTAAATGCTAAAGGTGGTACTGGTAAGATTCCTTATGAGTTATGGTTTGGTCACCTCCTACAGTTAGATATTTCAGAATTTTTGGAAATAGATGCTATATCAAAATAGATGAAGATCTTGGAAAGTTTGATGCTAGATGCGACAAAGGAATTTTTCTTGGTTAATCTACTAGAAGTAAGGCCTATCGGTGTTATAATAAAAGGTTGAGAAAGATAGTTGAAAGTACTAATGTGAAGGTTGATGAAGGTAATGTACAAGATAGATCAGATCTTGTGGATATGATTCTGATGATCAGGATGTCAGTTCAGATAAAGGAAAACAAGTGCAGACCCAAAGTCAAGTTTATATTTCTCCAGAAAAGCTTGAGAATGAAGATAATGAAGGTGCAAATGCTTGTGCAGAAGAAAGAGTTCAAGATCCTGAAATTTAAGAAAATCCTAAAACTCCCAGGTACGTGAGGTTGAATCATTTAGAAAATCAAATTATTGGTAATAAGAATAAAGGTGTGATGACTAGGAGAATACTTGCTGAAGAAATTTGCTTGATTTCTAAGATTGAACCCAAACATGTTGATGAAGCATGTAAATATGAAAATTGGATTAAAGCTATGAAAGAAGAATTGAATCAGATTGAGAAAAATGATACATGGATTCTACTTCCCAGACCCAAGGATAAAAATGTAATTGGAACTAAATATGTATTTCAGAATAAGGTGAATAAAAAGGGTGAAGTTGTTCGATATAAAGCTAGACTTGTATGTAAAGGTTATTCATAGGTGCAAGGAATTGATTATGAGGAGACTTTTGCTTCGATGGCTAATAATTCAAGCTGTTAGATTATTTATTGCTTATGTTGCTCACAAAGATTTCAAGGTTTATCATATGGATGTCAAATCAGTCCTTCTTAATGGTGAGTCGAAAGAAGAAGTCTACATTGAGCAACCAGATAGATTTTAGCTGACAGATGAAAAGGGCATGGTTTTCCGGATGAAGAAAGCATTGTATGAGCTGAAGCAAGCCCCTAGAGCCTGGTATGCCAAAATTGAATTAGTATTTGATGAAGATTGGATTCAATAAAGGTACTGTTAACAATTATTTTTATTTCAAGATTGATCAGATTAACATTTTGATTGGAGGTTTTTGTTGATGACATTATCTTTGGACGAAATGACTGCCTATGCAAGAAATTTGTTGAAGAGATGTAGAATGAATATGAGATGTCTATGATTGGTGAAATGAAATTCTTTTTGGGATTGAAAATTACTCAGTTGGATAAAGGTATTTCATATCTTAGTCCAAGTAAGTGAAGGAATTGTTGAAGAAATTTGGTCTTGAAGACTCTAAACTAGTTGGTACACCTATGGTGATCCGATGTAAGTTGACAAAGGATGATGATTCTCTGAAAGGTAGTTAGAACAGATATAGATCTATGATTAGTGGATTGTTGTATTTGAATCAGACTGGACCTAATATAATGAATGTTGTGTGTCATGTTGCTAGATTTCAAGCTAATCCTAAGGAATCTCATGTTACTGCTATAAAAAGGATATTTAGATATTTAAAAGGGACAGTTGATTTTGGTTTGTGGTATCCTAATAATGATGACTTTACCTTGAATTCTTTTACAGATGCCGATTGGGCAAGTGATATTGATGACCGAAAGAGTACTACTGGTGGTGCACTATTTTTGGGTAAGAAGTTGGTCTCTTGGGCAAGTAAGAAGCAAAATGTTATTTCCTTATCTACTACAGAGGCTGAATACATTGCTGCTACTAGCAATTGTACTCAGGTAATTTGGATGAAGCTGATGTTGAAGGATATAGGAGTTATTTATGATGATCCTATTGCTATATGATGCTCTGCAAAAAGGATTAGAAATCTGTTTGATGGCAACACACACAAGACGACAATAAACAAACGTTAGTGTTAGCAACAAAAGATTATCCTAAACAGGCATATCAAGAGAGATATTAAGCATGAAATAGAAAGCATATAAACATAGAATAAAATAGCTAATCAAGATGCTCATAGTTTCTCCTCCCTTGTTCCTCTCCTCTCCAAGTTCCAAAATAGTGTAGCTCTCAATAGCTTTTTGCACTATGGATGCTTATGGAGGATTGAGATTTTAGTATTCTGCTCTAAATGTAAATAAATAAGCTAATATTAGGCTATTGATACTAAAATGATTTATTTTAACCAAAATGACAATACATGAGTTTGCTATGCTAAAATGCTCTCTAAAATGCCTATAGGTTAAATGCATACAAGTTTTCAGGATCTGGATTATGAAGAAATGGGCTCTATTTATAGGAAAAATGGAGCAATGGATGGTTGAGATTGAGTAATCTCAACAAGGGTCAGGATTGAATGGTATTCAATCCATGTGAGGACTTTCAACCCAATCCCATGTTGACAAGTGTCACCATGAGGAGGCTTGAGAGGAGAGATAAGGAGCATTAAATGCTTGAGGGGACATGATGGTTACCCTAGTCAAAGAAATAAATGCTTTGAAGAGACACATGGGTTACATGAGGGTTAAGTTAGGGGTCAAAGTCCTTAACCATGGGTGCAAGTGGAATTAACCATTAATGGTCATGTAAGAGCCATAAGTGGTTTGGAAGACTTTAGAGGTTAATTTGTTGAACACACAAATCATTAATTGCTTTTCAAAGACTTTGGAGTCTTTGAGAAGTGACTCCAATTTGCTTAGGAATGTGACAATATTTAGGGGATGGATTAGGTTAATTAGGAAAGGTTTAGAAGAATCTAGAAGGGGTTTAGGCATGCGAGTGGATTTTGTAGGAAAATGCAAGTGGGAGGAATTTTGGTATTTTCAATTAAAATAAAATCATTTATTTCAATTAAATGGTGTAATTTGCATTTGGATAAATATTCAAATAAATATTAATTTATTTAAATGAGAAAAAGGAAGATAAAGCATTAAAATGCTTGAAGATTTTGAGGGAAACCATTAAAGGGTTGAAGACTTTAAGGGAAACAATTAAAGTCTTAAGAAGACTTTAAGGGAAGCCATTAAGTTTGAAGACTTTAAGGGAAACCATTAAAGGCTTAAGAAGACTATAGAAGGAAGCCATCAAGTTTGAAGACTTTAAAGCCATTAAGTTTTGAAGACTTTAAGGGAAACCATTAAAGGTTTGAGAAGACTCTAGAAGGAAGCCATTAAGTTTGAAGACTTTAAGGGAAACCATTAAAGGTTTCAAGTGGGTGAGGATAAATAGGATTTTAAAATAGTTGTGCAACTTGCATTTGTAGGAAAATGCAAGTGGGTGGAGGATAAAGGTGATTTAAATAAATGATTTATTTAAAATAGTTGTGCAACTTGCATTTGTAGGAAAATGCAAGTGGGTAGAGGATAAAGGTGATTTAAATAAATGTTAATTTATTTAAATGTGAGAGGTGGGATTTTGGGGGAATTTAAATAAATATTAATTTATTTAAATGTGAGAGAAAATTTAATTAAATAAATATGATTTATTTATTTAATTAATGGTCTGAATTTGGTTAAGTGAATTAAATCAAATAAATTGAATAATTTATTTAATTAATAGGAGAAGAGGGTTAAGATGAATTAATTAAATATATTAATTTAATTAATTATTAATTGATGGTTAAATAATCAAATAAATATTAAATATTCATTTAATTAAGTGGACAGATTTATGTGACTACATTTGCCCGTCTTTGAGATGGTGCAGTTTATCACGTCGTTTCAAAGAAAGAAAAATAGGTGTGAAGAAATGCCCCATAAAATGTAAATTTAATGGGTGGTATGCCCCCTCGAGAGATGGGCCAATTTTTTTTGAAAAATCGGGCGAGCTCTCGAAAAAGAATGAAAAGTGGAGGGGAGGTAGAATAGAAGAAATTAGAACTAATTATGAAAGAATGGGAGAAAATGGAGTGAATATGAAGAAACGACAAGCTAGGGAGTGCCCTAAGGTCATGCAAGAGATACATAGCAGATGTAGTGTGGGGTTTGGATTGATGCTATACAATTGATCAAAATTGGTTGGACAATCTGGTGCAATCGGTTTAATTGCTCCGGTCAAGTCAAAGCGTGACGGTTGATGTCAGTTGGTCGCTTGGACATGATAAAGTCGGAGTAAGTGAATCAAAGTGACCTGATGTGACCTAGACAATTGATGTAATTGCCTGATGAAGTCAAGGTATATGAAGCAAAATACAAGTTGAGATGTAGACAATTGATGTAATTGTCCGTTGGATTGTGTTTGATTGGTTGATCAATTGATAGTGTGTGCGTGTGATGGATGGTTGTGGGAATCATGGCAACCCCGTTGAGACTAGGTCATTATGATAAATGCCTGATGTAGTCTAGGATTACCATAATCGATTACCTGTTGAGACCCGAAGATACTTGATCAGAGTATCTGTTGATAGTCTAGGTGTGTGTGAGTTGAGGTACCTGTGCAGAGAGAGTAACTTGCTTGGCTTATTGGATGACTTAGCATAGGAAACACAATCCCTCCTATTTAGAGATGGATGGTGATGAACGTGGCTTGATTGGGTTGATTGAGAGATGATGTAGGGTATGTGATGCTGATTATCGAGATGGGGAGGGTGAGGGGGGGGGGGGTTCGATGTTAGATAGAAGAAATGGAGAACCTATGACTCATTCCTATGGAAGAAGAGGAAAATAGAGTATGCATTATTATGACTATGTATGCATGACATGCAACTATTATGAATGTATGGATGGGTGGAATGCAATGAAATGCAATATATACAAATGAGATGAGATGACGATCCATAGTGCTCTATTTTCATCATTGAGCTTTTAAAATGTTGTAAGAAAATACAAGCAACTTGACATAAAGATTCAAGATGACTAGAGTATTTCTTACATGGATTTGATATAGCAAGTTAATACAAGCAACTTGATATAATGGATCAAGTTGACCTGAGTATTGCTTGCAGAACAGACAAAGATTATCTCCTTTCATGCATGACTTGGATCGTCCTCCTTGATCTTAGGCTGATCATATCCTGAGACAAGTGCATACCGTAATAAGAGATAAAACCTTTATCCAGTTTGGATGAGGTAGGAGGAACCAAAGAAAGAGCATTGTACCTGCAAACAAACAGTATATACATAAAGAATAAAGAATATGGATCCTTGGTAATGGTTCATGCTCATATGGTTGAGGTATACACTGTAGTCAGCAAGCCGTAGTAATCTATGACTGTAGTTTTGCCTATGATCATGTAGCTTAGTGAACTTTCCACGTAGACACCATTAGTACATGCCCCAGAACTTCATCGAAAATAATGCACAGATGATACAAAATAAGGATTGAAAGATCTCGATATAGATAAATGAATGAATTACTCACAAATCAACCAAGTATTTGATAGCTTAACATAATTTTCTTGTCAAAGAAAATGTCATTTTTGTCTTTGTTTTGGTAAGGAAGGATGCATCCTTGCTAAAGACAGTTTTGATTCATTGATGTTGATTGTGTGGTTTGATTGATAAGTGGTCATTGTGTGAGTTTTTTGTTAATGTTTGTTTTGGTATCTGCACGGATGAGTATGTACAAGGTGTTGCCATGTTTTCATTTGATTTTCAATGGTTTTTCATTGTTTTTGGACTTTGTATTGTTTTTGAATGTTTTTGGATTTTTGAATGGTTTTGAATGTTTTTGGATTTTGTGGAACATTTTTGAATGTTTTTGGATTTTTGTGAGACATTTTTGAATGTTTTTGGATTTTGTGGAACATTTTTGAATGTTTTTGCCAATGAATCACCATTAATTTAGAATCCACTTCCATCATCTAGATTTTAAGGGTATTGCCCCCAAGTGTAGACATGACTATGACAGAGTGGGATGCAAGACGCATGAGGTACTATCTCTTTATTGTAGATCAAATAACAGGCCATGGTTGGGATGGATGGATGTGTGCATGTATGAATGTGATCACAACAAGCCTGAAAGATACTAGAGCCATTGTCGTTACGGGTGGCACCTGTTTGCCAGGTTTTCACCATCACACTTACCCAAGGTGCCACCGGAGTGGTTGTTCACCATTTGGATGCATGATTTTTTCTTTACTTTTTGAATGTTTTTGTATTTCTTCAGGACATTTTTCTGAATGTTTTTTGGTATTTTCTGGTATGTAGGAGAGCCTGATGCTCTGTATAGCTTAGGTATAAAACCATTTGAGGTGCATGCTGTTGATTGGATCTGTGAGCGGTTCTCCTTCTGATGTAGCCAACTGATATGCCCTGGACCCAAAGACAGCAGTGACAACATATGGGCCGAGCCAGTTTGATTCAAACTTGCCCTGATGTTCTCTGTTTGGTTGGTTGCGAGGATTCTCTCGTAGAACAAGATCACCTAACTCAAATGTACGAGATCTAACCCGATGATTGTAGCTTCTACTCATGCGCTGCTAATAGGCTTTGAGGTGATTGTATGCAGCTTGTCACTTCTCATCGAGTAACTCTAAGTCCTAAAGACGGGATACTCTATATACTTCATCATCGATGAGATTGTGCAAGAAAACCCGTAGTGATGGTATCTCGACCTCAATAGGCAAGATAGCTTCTGCACCATAGACCATAAGGAGTTGCACCTGTAGGGGTTCAAATGCTAGTTCGATATGCCCATAGCACTGGATTTAGTTGAACATGCCAATCACGGCCGACATCATTGACTGTCTTCTTGAGGATTCTTAATATGTTTTTATTTGATGCTTCGGCCTAACCATTGCCTTGTGGGTAGTAGGGAGTGGAAAAGCGATGTTGGATGTGAAATTTCTCACAAAGTTCACGGACATCCTGATTTTTGAAAGGAAGACCGTTATCTGTGATGATGGACATGGGCACACCATACTGGCAGATGATGTAGTTGAGGATGAATGAGGCAATCTGCTTGTCGGTGACTTGGGTAAGTGGAATAGCTTCAATCCACTTTGTGAAATATTCGGTGGCGGTAATAATGAATTTATGGCCATTAGATGAAGATGGATGAATCTTACCCACAAGGTCAAGGCCCCATTGACAAAAAGGCCATGGTGTCGTGATTGGTTGTAGTTCCTGGGCTGGTGCATGTATCAGGTCACCGTGAAGTTGACATTTCTTGCATTTTCTGACAAAGTAGTAGGAATCCTTTTCCATAGATGGCC